>NC_056728.1:785808849-786076349 GCF_019279795.1 Protopterus annectens | reverse complement strand
TTCCAACCTTTAGTTTTTCAACCATACAAAAATTATACATGTTAAGGTCCAAATTTTGATTCATAAGTGCTTCATAGGAAAATACTCTAATATAATGAAAACTGTGATGTATATCTCTAACATTAACCTCAATATATTCATTAGGGTTATTTAATAACTTAAAAATAGCAGCATTATAGTGTTCCACTGTCATGACCACTATATTTCCCCCCTTATCACTTTTCATGTATCTTAAATCATTTCTCCCAACAAGTTCTGATAGGGCTTTGTGCTCTAAACAAGACAAATTATCATACCATTTCCTACTGGACTTTCCATTATTCAAAAAACAGTCTATATCCTGAATACAAACTACTTCAAACACTCTTAAAGTTTGATGGAGTGTTGGGGTATAACAAAATGGTTTACTCAGACCTAAATTGTCATGTTCAATGTGATTCAACAAATAGTTCAAGTTAAGTTTGCGGACATATTGTTTAAAGTCAGTAACAGTTTGCGAATAGTCCGCCTTTTTAGTTGGAACAAAATTAATCCCATAACTTGAAACATTTAACTGGTGTTCATTTAAAACGACACAAGACAAATTAATAATACTAAATTTGTTATCAAAACCCCTTACTGTTTGGCGTTGGAGGACTCTGAGGTGAATTGACCCCTCACCTTTGTCTTCCGAGTTCTTATTGTTCTGTTTTCCCTTTTTGGTAAAAAAGCCGTAGTTTTGGAGCATACACCAGCAGCATTTGTGTTAGAAAAGGCCATGTTGCCAGCAGCCTCATTATTAACTGAAGTTTCACCAGTCTAAGCCTCACTCTCATTCTCCAAAGGAACAGTGTTGGGTCTCTCCTTCCTAAAAAACCTAGTAACCAGTTTGGAAGGTTGCTATTGGTCAACTGAAACAGTAGCCCAGCGTGGTCTATTGGAACCATTACTATGGGTCCCCTTGCTCTTCTTGTGCAAACCAGTAAAGTTATTGTTGACTGATACCTGCTTGTTCTTGTTTTTGTTTTTAACCTCTGAAACAAAGTTAATGTAAGCAGTGCCTTACTCATATGCATTCACATCTCTCAAGAGCTAGTTATGTTTACACTCAATGACTTCATTTTCATGTATTTCAACTTCCTTAAGAAGTTGATCAAAGTTCTCTGAGTAGAAGTCTCTCACCAACAAACCAAGTCCTTCATCAATTTTAGTAATGTCCTGTTTTAATAAGGACCTTTTCTTATGATTATTGTCAATAAGAATTTTAAGCAACTACAGCCTGCTTTGTTAAAGAAAGTAGTAAGTTTGCCAAAATATGGATCGGAAACAGTAGTACCATTGGGGCATTTAAAAAACCTTAAGCTCTTAGGAACTATTTCTAGTTCAATACATGTATGGACATACCGAATTTCCAAATCCAAAGACCGATATTTTTTTAACAATTTGCACAGGCTATCACATTTATTGTTGAGTTCATCTGTCCTTGCTTTAGTTGTTTTGTAATCAGCTTTTTAAAAAGGATCATACCTGTTGTCCAATATGGACCAGATGTCATTATATTGAACTAGTTTTATGTTAGCTCCCAGTGGACAGTCCGTTCTCACCAGAACCACCTTGAATAAGTAAGTCAATGACTGTTGACCGTTCATTATCAGAACTGAGAACCGGTTCCACAACAGCATTCTCTTTGGAAACCAAAGTTTTTAGAGTCCTTTGTATCTCATTTAAAGAGGTAAGTAGAAGGTGAAATAAACCATTTCACCCACTGAAGGTGTTGGATGAATGGTAACATCTAATAATGGATCACTTTCCATCTCGGCCATCAGAAAACATGTAATACAAACCAAAACAAATAAAACGTGAAACCAAAGCCCAAAAAAACATGAAAAAACAGCAGACAGTAGTACTGATGGTCAATAAAAACTGGAAAGAAAGTAGCTTAGCGTATAAAAAACTTTATTCCACGCTTTCGTCTCGACAAGACTTCTTCAGAACAAACAATGAAACTAAATCGACATAATTGTTTAAATGTACCTTTTCAAAAATCAGTAAACCAATGAAAATGATTCATTCATTAATTAAAACATCACTAAAGTTAAAGGAACACACAAAATTCACTAAAAAAAATTCATGACATATGTAAAAGTAAAACCACTGAGTAATATAAAGACAAAACAAAATTCATTAAAACTTCCTAATAGTAAGTTTTCTATGCTTCAAAAAACATTTGATGTTAATGGCATCATTTAAGCCAGGCTTTCTATCAGCCCCCAACTTGATCTGCCAAGATGTTTCTTTCTTTTCTACATAATTTTTGTAGTCCACCCCTCTAGGATCAACAGGTACTGCTTCCAAAATTGAGAATAAAAATTTTTTGTATTTAATTCACTCTGTGGTATGTTTATACAGAGCATTATTTAAACTTTGTTCTTAATACTGTACATGTGTTCTCTAATATGCTCCATTAGGGTACGAGTAGTCATCCCCACATAATATGCATCACAGCCACTGCATAACCCAATATAAACAACTCCCCTACTTCTACAAGAAAAATGACCAAGAACCTATTAAAAGAATATACCCAAAAGGCAATACATTCGGGCCTACTGGATGACTACTTCTTCCTTAGATTTACAATAAGAGTTTCATAGAATCACTTCCATGTTCTTAGATAGGGGGTACGATTGGGGGTACCTTGATGCTTTGCAAACAGATATTCTGAATTAGAGAGATAGGCTTTATCCTCCTATACGTAAACATTATTTTATTGGTAATAAGATCAATAGGACCAAGACATCAGCAAATAGTACAGTGTATAACTTGGACATGACTGTGGACAGTGATGGTATAAGGGAGATTATTCAGAAAATTGGAAGATTGTGGAAGGGAACAGCGAACTTATTAATGTTTTAGGTACTAAACCTAATTTCATGTACAGGAACACTAATTGTCTTAAGAATGCATTGGAAATAAGTAGTGTTAATAAAGATTTATCTACAGGGTGTGCTAAAATGGGTTCCTATTAGAACCTCAAATGCTTGAAATGTCGAACGTCATATGGTCGACACCATATGATCGCCATTTCAAGTGTTCGAAGGTGAAGTATAATGGCGCCATTCAGTGCAGAATGGGAGAATTTCCCTTTTCTGCACTGAAGTGCGATCTGAGAGTTGGTATATTTAAGTGGGGGGGGGTGCACTGTTAAGGTAAGGTTTTTTTTTGTTATTTCTTTTTTTTTATTATATATTCGAACTTTCAAAATTCGATCATATGTTGTTGAACATATGGGATTCGAAATTTCGAAAGTTCGATTATATACTATAGACCCGCTAAAATGGGGATGTTCAGATGTGGCCATTGTAATTTTGTAGGTTTATTTCAGAGGGACCATGTGTATTTTTGTCACATTTGAAGTCTACAATTAAGGTTCCTGGTCATTTTTCTTGTAGAAGTAGGGGAGTTGTTTCTATTGGGTTATGCAGTGGCTGTGATGCATATTATGTGGGGATGACTACTAGTACCCTAATGAAGTGTATTAGAGAACACATCTACAGTATTAAGAACAGAGATTTAAATAATGCTCTGTATAGAGTGCGTTAAATACAAAAAATTTTTATTCTCAATTTTGGAAGCAGTACCTGTTGATCCCAGGGGGGGACTACAAAAATTATGTAGAAAAGAAAGAAATGTCTTGGCAGCTCAAGTTGGGGGCTGATAGAAAGCCTGGCTTAAATGATGCCATTAACATCAAATGTTTTTTGAAGCATAGCAAACTTACTATTAGTAAGTTTTAATGACCTTTATTTTGTCTTTCTAGTATTCAGTCTTTTTACTTTTACATATGTCACAAATTTTTTTACTGAATTTTGTGTGTTCCTTTAAGTTTAATGAAGTTTTAATTAATTAATCATTTTCATTAGTTTACTGATTTTTGAAAAGGTATATTTAAACAATTATGTTGATTTGGTTTCATTGTTTGTTCTGAAGAAGTCTTGTTGAGACGAAAGCATGGAATAAAGTTTTTTATATGCTAAGCTACTTTCTTTCCAGTCTTTACTGACCGTCAGTACCATTGTCTGCTGTTTTATCATGTTTTTTTTGGACTTTGGTTTCACGTTTTATTAGTGGTGTAGCAGACTTCCCAATTCTTTGTGGAGCTTGCTGTTCACCAGACCCTGGACCTGGCTTCGGGTGACAGGATCTGTACATGCCCACGTCCGGGGGGGATGAGCCCCATCCCCTGAGGCAGTTCCACCCAAAGGTGCTGCAGGACCAGTGGACAAGGAGGTCCCTGGGTGGGTCCCATATGTGCTGGGCCCAGTGCCAAAGCCAGATGAGGCAGGAGAGTCAGATCCACTGGGATCAGCCTTCCCAGACATGCTATGGTGTTGCAGTTTTAGAACATATGTTGGTTAGTAATGGTAAACACATTCCAGGATTAGTTATAACAGCATGCATGAGTATTCCCATTAACCCAAAACAACAGATTTGGAACATTTGCATAGCAAATAGAACACATGCAAATATGGACCCACAGTGGGCATTACACCGGCATGCAGATTCCATTGAAAACAACAGGCCAGCGATGATAGTATTTGAACAGGGAACACTAATTGGAAAACATTTCAAAATTTGTAGAACAATGGGACACATGTCCCAATGGTAGGTTTGGTGAAAAACGTACCCATTCATTTATGTGTTTAGATTATTGGTGAAGATAAGGTGGGGGAGAGAGACAGATATCAATTAACAAATGTAGATTCTTGCAGTGATCACAGCTTTAATGATCATTGCTCTTATCATTACTCTATAGGTATTATTATAACAACCTATGGTCTTGGGTTGGACAATGGTATGTTTGTACACAGTGTATAATTACAGCCTTCTTATAGCTACTTTATACCTTTTCTTACCTGGCAGACCCATGGAGGAGATTTCTGTTAAAACTACCTGACTGTTTCTACCCATATTCACATAGTCAGGGTTACATATGTGTACTCATAGTGTGTGTGTGTGTGTGTGTGTGTGTGTGTGTGTGTGTGTGTGTGTGTGTGTGTGTGTGTGTGTGTGCACGTGCGCGCTACTGCCATACCCTACCTTGATTTCTATCGGTCACTCTGGTTGTTGGCAGCACAGACTAGTAGCTGTGACAGCAGGACACTTTTGAACATTTCTTGGGGGAGACCACTTGGTGTATGTACTTATCTTGCTGTCATTTGCAGCCTTGGGGTTGGACCGTAGGTGTTGGCCACAGTATGACTACAGCCTTCTTATGGCTACGTTATACCTTCTTTTATCTGGCAGACCTGTGGAGGAGATTTCTGTTAACACTACCTGACTGTTTCTACACATATTCACAAAATCCTTGGTGAAATTATGCAACCAGCTTACTACCATGCACAGGATACGGACCGTGGCTGTTTGTACAAAAAATACTAGTTTGTGTTTCATTAGAAGGAGCTATTGAGAAACTGCTGTCTCTTCCTTGAATGCTTTCTGTCTAATTCTCTCTTGGTTGTACAATCTGACCTTGTAATTACAACATTCTTATACATACATTCCTATACATACCTTTTGACATAGCACAGTGTAGAAACCAATGGTTAACACAACATTACTATTCAGATATCAGATCTCAGTGCATGAAACATTTCATATCAGTTAATCTCATATCTTGCAGAGGCACTAACTTTGTCAGATGAGACATGAGTGTTTAATGCTTTCAGAGCTATAGCTGCTGCGCATAACCTGTACACATTTCAATTCATACAGTACCAGAGTAAACACAACCAGTCTAGGGTTTTGAATTTTATTGATAGCCAGTTACAGTTTTATTTATATACACCCTATATGAGACTATTACTGTAATATTGTCTGGTTTATTCAGTACAAACCATACCCATTTTTAATACTGCAAGGTGACATTTTACTCCTTTATATTTATTTGGTATGAATACTACAAGCTAGATTGTTACTCACCAGCCTCGGGATGCAGCCTTTGCAACCTGTTTGCATGTGCTTCCTGGTTCACAGCCCGTTCAGCTGGAGCTGTAAAGAAGATAGAGAAACATTTATGCATACCTATCCATCACATACACAGGCTGGACTTTGGTAAACAGTTATTGATATGAATACTTACACACGCCTGGGACATCACTCCTCTGTAATGCTTCTTGGACCCAGTGGTCCAAGAGCTCTCTCTTCCTCCGCTTCAAGTTGGCATAGTGGTGCCGGACCTGCTCACCAGTCCAAGGGATGCCAGTGACACTGGTGAGATCATGGGCGAGACTTTCCCAGGCCTCTGCTTTGTATTGGGATCCCTGGTACTGGTCCTGCAGCAGTCTCACATCATGGTTTTTAACAAGGAGTCCTACCATGACCTTGGACTCCTGTATGCCCCAGCGCTGCACCCAAAAGTGCACACTCTCTTCAACACCAGCCATACTGCCTACAGTGAGGAGCTGCAACTGGTTATGAGCTGTATTCCCACCTGCATGTTTTAAATACTGCCAATTTTCCACCCTTTGCCCATGAGTGGATGGTTTTGAATATACTAAGCTAAGCTAAGCACCGGGCAAACCCACTTAGCTGGTATGAGCACTGCTTAGAGGGGTAGATGCTAAGCACTGCTTACCAGAGCACAAATCCACTTAGCGATGCTATGTCTTGCTTAGAAATTACGTTTCAGCAATGCTTATACTGGCTAAGCATAGCTGAGCACATGTTAGCATTGTTCAGCTTTCCTTTTACAGACTATCAGCATTGCGGGGTTGATTCCTCATAAATGACATATTATGAAATGTATGTTTACCTTCCATTACATCCCCCTATGTACTTTCATTACAATACATTCTTTTGTGGCTATGCTGTATGGGACACTTGTGTTTATATGGGGGTTTCACATCTGTACTACACTGAAACCTCACATTTGGACCTGCTACACTACATTAGTTAACAAATATATATATTATTCACTACCTACTGATAATAAAATATATTTTTATTTTAACAGATAAAAATGAATGGTCTGAGTGAGGACTTGAACAGTGAATGCCTGCTGGCTAAACAAAAGCTCTAACCACTACACTATTTTACTTCACATTGTTTTGGCTGTATATTTCTGTTTAGCTCATTGGGATGTGTAAGCTAGGCTGAGCATAGCTCCATAACGTGCACTCCCACTCAGATATAATTAAACTTTATTGTGGACAGAAAAAAAAATAATTACATATGTGTTTTATTTTTATTTATTGTAGGGGTTTGCACATTGCTTTCTGCACCATTATCTGTGTATTGCTCTTACAAACTTAGAAAGTTGATAGACAAACAGGCTTTGATGTGGAATGACTTTTCTGAAGGGTATGATGTCTGGAACTCAAATATCTCTCATTATTTTCCACTTCACTGTCAATGCTTTTCCACTACTTTGCCACAGTACCATCATGTTCTGGACTGGGAACCATGAATTTGGGGCACAGATCTGCATCCTTCTCAACTGTACAGATTTTCACAGAATGTCCAGATTTTTGGCTCATATTTCTGGCCTGTTCTTTTTTCCTGGCAAGTCACTGGGATGATCTCAGGATTAAAGTCACTAAATAATGACGTAACATTTGAATTTCAGACTTCAAATCCTTCAGAATGTTAAAACAAACCCTGTTACTCTCTAGCATCTTAGTTTATAAGGGCAATAATAAAATTTGTCCCTATTTGTCCCCACATTTTGTCGAGCTTTGTCCAGATTTCTGGCATTGTGAAATTGAGAGGTATGCAGATCTGAACATTCTGTGAAAATCTGTACGTTTGAGGGGTACAATGTGTATTTGCACACATTTCCTGCTTCTGCAGAATGCCAAAGTGTCATACGGCACTTTAGCAATACAGGGGGTGTGTCAAAGAAGCTGTGACACACCCCCTGTATTGCTTTCCTGTTTGCTGGTTTTACTTCAGTGTCCACAGACACAGAAATGATTTATTTTATATTTCAGTGTCTGCAGACACTGAAATACTGACATAATATTAGAGCTATGCTCTAATATTATGCCAGTACAGCTTCAAAGGTGTTGTATGGCACCTTCTGAGTGCAGGGAGTGTGTTTAGTGTCTGTGCACTACACAGACATGCCCCCTGCGCTCGTACACAGATCATGTCCGTGTAGAGCATACAGCAGTGTGCCTTCATTAATATGCAAGACACGCTGCTGCTGAACACGGCCACAATCCACTTTGTGCAGAATAGCACTATTCCTGCATGGAGCTTAATGAATCCTGGGGATTTTCTCTTTATTGTGCAATGAAAACTTGTGTGCTTTTTCCCATACTATGGTCTACAACACTATAATCCAAGTGCCAGTCAGTAAAAATTAGTCAAAGAATAGGTATACAGATACAGCCTCCAGTTCTATAAAATCTACGGAAGTACTACTGTTCAGATTAAGCAGTCTAATTATAGACATAAAGAGGGTGTGTATATATATATATATATATATATATATATATATATATATATATATATATGAATTCCTATCAGATCGCCGAATGCTCATTTGACCGAAACTCATTTCACAGAGATCAAATGACTGAAAACTCATTTTGCCAAAGCTCATTTGACCGAAACTCATTTCACCGAAAATAGTACAGGCAGTGTATATGCCTTTTTCCCCACCGTCGTGCGTCCCTGGAGTTAGAATATATAAGTAGGGGGGTTGTGGGGGACATAGTCCCCCACCTAATGTTGTTAAAAACTACCAACTTATCTAGTTAATAGGAACTGGACAGTATAAAACTAAGCTAGGTGAGGGGCTACCCCCCCACACCCCCCAATGTCAATCACTCTATTGCAGAGACTGACAGAGAGAGAGAGAGAGAGACAGAGATGGAGAAAAGGAAAAATAAATATTACCAAATCATACAAAAGAAAGGTATGTGACACATATGTATCTACTGGCATGTGGTAGATGTTATTGAAGAATAGTCTACATAATGTGAACCATTCATATGTGGCATCAGTACTTCTTTATGCACAGATGTTCTGCTTAACTACTACTATGGACAATACTGTGTGTACCTGTGGGCAGTGGGACATACCTGTGAAATGTGTAGCTCAGCATTAAATGTCAAAGATCTGATCCATGTTATCTCTGTTCTGTACAGTAGTGTGGCCAATGGCTGTTGGGGGGATTAGCGCTGACATTATATAAACATGGGTGTGACAGAACAATATATACATGATAGTCATATTAAAGTGTAGCTTACATTGGCAACTGCTGTAGCAGTCTAGTATGCTTATCTAGCATCTATTCCCATATATACCCCCCTAATGTTAGTGTGTTTTCATATGTGACACCTGTTTGTGTTGCAGCAAGGCCCAACAGTTCAGCTGTGAGGTCCAGGGACTTACAACAGTGTGGACCTTGTGTGTGTATGCCACACACATACGGAGAAATATATATGTGTCATATATATTCACATCTGTATATGTGCATAGAGCAGGGGACATATTGCAACTGTTTGGGAATGGGGGAGATATATATGTTGGTGAAGGTTAGTATGTGCATATTTGTATGTAGGTTTTAGTGTGTGACAAACAAGACAGCATACAGTGCTGGTATATGACATGTGGTGGTTCAACACTGTGGGTGGTTTGTTCAGTTTGCAATGTTGAAGCCAGTAAGGCCTACTAAAGCTACCTGGGCTGTGAACACCTTCAATGCATTTATCCCAAGACTGTGCAATTTTATTACATTATTGTACACCTTACATCCTTTGTATAATTGATATTCTCACTATGAAAGGTGAAATGTATGTGTGCCTACATATATATGTATATGTAGACAAATGGGTGTGTATATGTATATATATATATATATATATATATACATATATATATATACATATATATATATATACATATATATATATATATATATATATATATATATATATATATATATATATAGATATATATATACATATATATATATATATATATATATATATATATATATATATATATATATATATATATATATATATATATATATATATATATATATATATATATATATATATAGTTATACATACTCATACACACCTACATATACTTGTTGCAATAGATTCTCTGTACTGTTGACTGACTGTGATGGTTAATATGTTTGTGAATACATCAGAGATATGTATCTGTGGGATAGCTTAGTGTGAAACTGTTTATGTCATGGTATTATGGGTCCTTGCTTTGATCCTAGCAAAAGCTGTGTATTCTGTTGCTAGGCAGAACAAGTGCTATTGCATACAGTGTGATTAAGTCCCTTGGTTTTAATTAGGGTGTGTCATTGGAGGCTAAAGCACTACATCTATGATTACTGATTGGTACCAATGTTGAATGCAAATCCTGTGTGTACTGTAGTACTACTTGAAGCTCTGGGCCTGTACAGCAAAGTATGGTGTATGTCCACATTGCTTGCATCCACTGTTTTGTGTGGTCCCTGTATTCATCACAGATTACATTTCTCAAGATTAAGGTTGTGTAAGTACTGACACACAATACTATATAGTACACACTGAAAGCTTATCTGGGTTGTCATACCTTTGTGTCCTGTAATTATGTCTGATGTGTGTATGGGTATGTCTGTAACATGTCCTATGACATATGTGTGGTAAAACATATAACTGCGTATCTAGCAACATTCATAATGTACTACAGCAGTATGCGACCTATATTCCCAGTTGTGTACATATTTTGGCCATGGGTTTGCCATTAACAAGTTGTGTGGTATAATAGTAATACATTTACTGGACCTTACACTGATTGTGATGGATGATATATTTCTTTACACATCAGCTTGATGTATATCTGCTGTGGCTAGGTGGTGCATCATGTTGCATACAGTGTGCCAGGTACACTTATATAGTCTTATATAGTGATTTTATTTTGTTGCTGTACAGAACATGGTTCATTAGATAGAGAGCGAGCAAGGCACTTTCAAGCAGTTGTGGGGTGAGCAGTGATAAGTGGCAGTTACAGTGTTTCACTCTCAGTTAGCTTATAGGTTGCTATATATGGCAGTTCAGTGATATCTGTACTGTATAATGTTAAATGTGCCATATGACTTGCTCAGACATATTTTTGTATTTATGTCTTCAAGGGATCGTGGCCCTTCGCAGGAACCCCAGTTACAGTAGTGCTGAAGATGATATAATTACTAGCAGTATAATTCAGCACTACCATCTCATGTTCTCACGAACCAGCCAGGACCAGCAGGAGCGTACTGCAATGTGGCAAGATGTGCAGCGTCAATGAGGTAGGCCTGCATAACTGGACATATGAGCAGATACACCACCACTGCAGTGATCTTATCAGACATGTCCGTCAGCATGCTGCTGATGTGCGTAGACAACAGCTTGCAACAGGAGGTGGTGTTAATATCCATCCCCCCCTCACCAGAGTGGAGGGGCTGCTCCTGAGCCTGGTGGCACCTGCCCAACAACAACAGCAGCAGACATACACCATGATGGAGGTTGGAGCCACCCAGCAAGCACACATGGAGCATGCAGGTAACATGGCATATCTGTAGACTACTGTTATCTGTATTGCTAGATCATGCATATGTAAGATGTGGAGTGTGTTGTTCAAAGATGTGGAGACTGGTGTTGTGCAATACTGATCATTTGGAACATAATCTGTAGCCCTGTGAATGTAAACTGTTGTTGTACTGTAAGATTGCAAACACACAGTAGCAATGCCACAGTTGTGGCCACTGACAAACTGTCTCATCTCGACGTAGGTCCCTCTGGGGTTGTCAAGGCAGCGGACAGATGCTGGTGAGTGTGTTCTACATTTATTATTGTAAATAAAAAGTGCATGTCATAGTTAAGGTGTAGGCCATGTACACATGTAATACACCTACCCATAATGCATGCTGTGCATGTTTGGTGTAAGAGCACGCACATCTCACTGATGTGATTAGCTGCCTCAAACACATGCAATACCCAGACCATCTCAAACAAATGCGGCGAGACTGTAGTGATTATTGGATAGGCACAGTTGATACTCAACATGCACATAACATACACATCTATATCATACACAGAGCTTTTTAACATGCTACACATAAAGGATTCCCAAACCCTCTCTAAAGACACACTCCAGTATCCAAAATCTCATCCACACATTACACATAATATACCTGAGAGGTAGAGGCCTATCATGGGGCATTTAAACACTTTGCAACACACTACATATTCATGTCAGGGAATGCTCCTTATTGGCCTCGTTACAAACTCACGTAACAACTGGTTGGGAAATGGTGAATTTAGCCAAGGTAGTACAGTTCAGGCACAGCATGATTAGTGCTTGTTTGGGAAACATTTGTAGCCTTGAGTGACCACCTGATGCTTCATGATGATGGCCTATGGTACTATACCCCATCCAGTTATTGTAACCACAGTACTGCACATAGATTTCATTGCTATACACCTTAATGTTGTGTGTGTGCACACATATGCACCTCTAAACAGTATGCATACCAATCACCATTTGCACAACTGACACATATATGTCTTGTGATGCTAGTGAGTGGCTAGGTCATATGACACACATTGGGTATGTGTAGTGTTTAAATATGCAGTTGTGTTTTAGCATGCCATGTCATGGATGAGACTGGCATGTCCACAATATGATCTACACTCACCATAAGTACCGTACATTGGGTATGTGGCCGAATGGTATTCCATCAATTATCCATGCACCACTAATGATGTTGTGTGAATACTCATCATGTATGTGCTAAAAATGTGTCCACAATTATTTGCTAAAAACACAGAGGCTGCAATCAGCATTGGATACCTATCTGACACACAGATACACATCCAGCAATGGTATGTACACCTGTGAGGTATGGTGCACAGTACATTACAGGGTTATGAATACCTGCACAGCAATGTTGTGTCCATGTATGCATTGTGTTCCAGGAGGAGGGCCATCACCTAATAACAAAACACATGCATTAAAGCCATGTATACTGTTAGTAACAAGTACTGACTACACTTGCACTGCATGCTGACATGTGTGATATGACTGTTTTGGTTGTGATACTGTACCCCACCATCACCTGCTATTGTCTATGTTCTGTGATTGCTGGTGTTGTGTGTCTGCTTTAGGGAGGAGTGTATTTTTGTGTGTGTGCATGTGTGCATGCGTGCATGTGTGCTTGTGCGCATGTGGTCTGAAGTCATGTTCAGGTCTTAAAGTGTGTTTCCTGTTTTCCTCTCACAGGTGCAGAGGTGGGGCTGGTTCAGTACAGCAGGGAACATGATGTCACTGAGACAGACAGTGATGATGAGGATAGGTGTGTTGAGGCACAGGCAGGTTTTTCAGGGTCTGTTTTTGGGCCACCAATTGACAGTACACAAGTCTCCACCCCATCCATGAATGCAGTCATACTGCCTGTACATCCATCATCACCATTGCCCTTAGCTGAGGGACAGTGTATGGTTGACACTGGGCAGGACAGTGTGGTATCTATGGCACATGTATCAGGGCACAGCAGCCATAGCCAGATGTCTGGAATGGTACCACATAGGCAAATGCCCAGGGGTTCTCATCAGAGCACTGCTGGTCATCATGCCCCTGGCAGACGTGCCATACCACTTTCTGCCTCACGCATGTTCCAGGCTGTCATGGAGGCACAGACACGAATGGAGCGGTACACCAGACAGGGGCTAAGGGCACAGAGGGCTCATTACACCTCTGTAAATGACAGTATCCATGACCTAGCAGGTGCCATACGTAACTACACTGAGGTCATTGATAGACGTTGGTGTGAGACATTGAATGTCCTTCACAATGTCATGTCCATGTGTCAGGACAGTGCGGGATGGTTGAGACATCGACATGGATGTATGCCAGCAACATCAGCAGCTGGAGGTTGCTGTAGATGTCCAGCAAGTCACAGCCGCTCTGGCACTGCCAGTACCAGCCACAGCAATGTTGGGGGGGCTGTCCATAGACTGTCCTAGCAGACCACGTGTACGTGGCTCTGGTCAGTCCCAGCAGGGACCTGGATCCAGTGGACATTTTTCAACCTCTTCGGATAGTATCCAATCTGGATTAGTGCCTGATACTGTCTGTAGCACCCCTGCCAGGCAAATGTTCCGTACCCATGGCCAGAGATGGTGATCTGTAAAGCCTGCCAGGTACAGTCAGTAGCTGTCTCACAAATCCCCATATATGGAAGCAACATGGTGGAACTGTGTGCATGCAGACACACACATAAACTAGAAACCTAGGGCAAACACATACCCACACACATTACATCAACATTGGCCCATAACAGCACTCATGGCCCTCACACACACATTCACACACACATGTCAATTGTATGGCTCAGTGTAGGCCTCTGGCAAACCAACAACACACCCTGTGCATATGATGAAACCTGTGCCTCCTCCTGTCATCTGTAAAATTGATGCAGGAACAGGCTAACATGGTGCTGATGCACAGGGTGACTTTAATAAAGTATAGCAATGGTTGGATGTGTAGCATGTTGTCAGCAGTAAAGTGTTATGATATCCTTGAAGGTGTAGCTGAGCAGGCATGATGCATTAAAGCTGTAATTAGCAATGTTGTATTGTTTTCACCAGTGTTTATTCCAATTGTGTTTTGTTTGCCCATGTGCCACTTGGCTGATGTGTGTAGTTGTGTCAGCATGCGTTATACAGTGGACAGTAAGTGTGGGGTGTGTGCAACACAGGTTTTGCAGGTGTCCATTTGTGAACATGATGGAGGTGCACTGTCTGCATGTACATGCATATTGGACACACGGGCAGGGTGACATGCGCTGTATTGGCCAGTGCTAATACTTCATAGTTTCTATTGGTGGCCAGTATGCATTGTACTACACATATTTTGGATCTTAAGTACGCATGTGTGTGTATGACACGGGTTGACACTGTGCTGTGGGTGATGCTGTTGTTGCTATCTGTCATTGGTTTGCATTACTAAGGTTAACACTGTCCAAGCTGCATAATCCTTTAGTAATGCACACTGTTCACCTACAGGGTTGTATGGACCGTGCTATCACAAACACAAGAAATTCTCACTTATACAGTAAAAGTGCATTAGTCTCATGGACCCCTGACATAAAATAAATATATAATAGAAAGTGTGAAGTTGTACCAAAAAAGAGTTACATACCAAGAAGGGATAACCTCTCTGGTCAGTATCATTGGGAAAATACAATCCCTCAATAAACATACAAGGCAAGCTTCAAAATACAAAATGGCAAGGATTCCAAAGACAACACTAAAGCTTTCTTTAGTGTTGTGTATAATCTACAGGGGAAATCTCAGATCGGGTCACAGTTAATGTAAATGGTCACAAAGTACACTTATCTGACTGACATTACCAATTTCTTGTCAGACATTTGAATGTGGATTTCACCACCCTGTCATTACACAAGGGCCATATTTCCAGACCTGAAGAATGTAAAACCTGATGATTCACAGACACTCTAGTTAAAACATCTCTTTACCAAAGTCCAAACCACAGTGGCAATGGTACTGGACAGTGTCCTTGGCTGTGTCATACACAAGCTGACATATGAAGTCACCACTCACCTAAACACTATCCAGATGCAGCCTCTATACAGGTTACATACTTGTGGAATGATGCACGGTAATGGTGTTCACAGTCCACAAGGGTTGAGCTACAACGTCTTCTGCTTCTCCTTTTGGGTTGCTCCCATTAGGGGTCACCACAGTAGATCATCCATTTACATTTCTTCCTGCCATCTGCATTTTGCACTGTCACACCATCCACCTGCATGTCCTCTCTCACAACAGCCATAAACCTCATCTTAGGCATTCCTCTTTTCCTGTCACCTGGTGGCTTCATCCTTAGCATCTATTTCACAATATACTCTGCATCCCTCCTCAGCACATGTACAAACCAACTTAATCCTGCCTATCTGGCTTGGTCTACTAACCTTCAAACCTGGGCTGACCCTCTAATATACTTATTCCTAAACCCGTCCACCCTCGTCACACCCAGTGCAAATGTTAACATAAATTGATTAAGGGTAGAACTACAACAGATCCTGGAAACTCTCACCCTATAAGCCAGACGAATGTTATCGGGAAGGCTATGGAGCACAGCATTATGGAACTCATTAACAGAGGCATTATGAACCTGCAAACACTGCACCATACCCACTTAGGTTCTCTGAAGCCCAGATCATGGCTCATACACCTAGTAGACTTCAAGCCAGTTAACAAGGCTATAGGTGAGGGAGAGGAGGTCCACACAGCCACGCTGTAGCTCACAAGCAATTCATACCCATCCCACATTCTGGTATTATACATAACCTCAACAGACAGACCATAAACGATTGTTAGATGATGGATTGACAACTGATGCACAGATGTAGGATACACAGTAACATTTGCAGCCCCCATGTACAATTCTATGCCAGTAACAAGTGGCATTCACCTGCACTCAGTCCTGGGACCACTCCTGTTTGGCATATAGCTTTTCTAGGTACAAGCAAACACAGTAGGGATATGTCTGTCCACGTCTGATGAAAATGCATACTGTGGGCTATACTTTATTCTCCAGATGACACACACATCCTCCAAAAGGGTATCATAGAGACAGATACCTGGTGTCAAACTCATGCTGTAAAGTTATAAGCCAAAGAAAGCATAGTTATCCACTTTTAGAAAATAAAGTATCCTCAGAGTACAACATAGGTAGTAGGCCCCAAAATGTGGAACAGGTACTAATGTATACATAGAGCCATGTGTTTAGTCATCTCTCCTTTGATAATCACATTACCAAAGGGTTTTGGAAATCCCTCTGTGGAGCACATAAGCAATAAAGGGTTTTGCATGCAGATCTACAGAGGTTGTTGCACACCTATAATGATTAGACATCTTTGCCAGACTTTGCTTGCTTTGGAACAGGATTCAGATATACCTCAAGCATAAACCCTCACTCACACTCTTCAATAGAAACCGTGATGAGTGGATGTGAAACAGAAGACGTAGCCCAGGGATCACTGCAGTGGCTAAGCTTGTCACTAGCATACAGAAGTGACCTAAGGTCTGGAAAGTGCCAGCACGCTCTGGCAAAGATAACAGATGCATTCATGAAGAAAGCAGAGTACCCACCTATGAAATAATTGAGGTCACATGTATATATATGGCTTTGCCCCACAGTTACCTTACATGTGTAATGCACATACAGTTGTCATTGTGATATGTCATACACTAAAAAAATCAAAACCCGCTCTACATTGACCAGTGGTGTCACACACCTGGAACACACACACACACACACACACACACACACACACACACACACACACAGTCAGCAAGTGCAAGATAGATTCAAACTCCTTCCTAAGTACATTATGATACTACAGCAGTATGCGTTTACATGATGCGCTATACACATTACGAGGATTTCACCTTTCCACAGGTATATTTGTAGGATGGTGACATCATCAGACTTGTCAAGGATGAGTATACCACTTTTAAAGGGTGTGAGTATTCTCCAAAAAGGTTGCTCCTCCCCAAAGAGACACACACACACACAGTTAGCAAGTTCAGGATTCAAACCCCTACCTAATTACATTATGATACTACAGCAGTACACATTTACATGACACGCTATACACATTACTGGGATTTCTTCTTTCCATAGGTATATTTGTAGGATGGTGACATCATCAGACTTGACAAAGATGAGTATACCACTTTTACGGGGTGTGAGTAGTCTCCAAAAAGGTTGCTCCTCCGCAGGGAGATGCACACAGTTAGCAAGTGCAGGATTTAAACCCCTACCTAACTACATTATGATACTACAACAGTATGCATTTACACAAAGCGCTATACACATTACTGGAATTTTGCCTTTCCACAGGTATATTTGTAGGATGGCGAAACCATCAGACTTGACAAAGATGAGTATACCACTTTTAAGGGGTGTGAGTAGTCTCCAAAAAGGTTGCTCTCTCCCCAGGGAGAGACAGACACACACACACACACACACACACACACACACACACACACACACACACACACACACACACACACACACAGTTGGCAAGTGCGGGGTTCTTAATCCAAACTAAGTAGTCTTTACACTTCAGCAAGCAATATGGAGTTACAGGGTGCAATACAGACATTACTTGCTGACAGTTTGCCCAAAGGTTTTTTTCACATTTGCTAACCTCAGCAGGCTTATTATACTAGGTGTATTGTGAGTGCATTGTATGCACAGGCCATGACCATATCATATAAGGGTTGATGCACCACATGCTGGCACACCCAGGGTCAAACCGGTGACTAAGATCTATCAACCCAATACTGGACAATACAGTCAGGAGGAGTAGGGTCATACAACCACAACAACAACTGTCTCACATAGACCTACAATATAAGCACCAGCAAAACACACACATAAATACACATTACCATACTCGGAGAATACAATTATCAATCTGAAAAAGAGAGAGTGTCCTCCTAAACAGACAAGCAAGCAACATGCACCTCCAAGCATACGCCAGAAAACACATAGTACACCAAAGCAGTGTGAATCACAACAGGCCCTAAGGCAACACAACATACCCAACACACTAGTAATAGGTGACTTCATAGTCAGGCACACAGATGTTCCACTCACTTGGCTGGACAAGGGGAAGGTTACTGTCAATTGTCTGTCAGGTGATATAATCTGCCACATAACACAAGCACTTACATCACTCCAGAACAGGTACATATATGACGTGTTCTTTGTACATGTCAGTGTGAATGATCTGAGACATACGTCCCAGGACAACATGACAAGAGATATATAGTAGCTCTATGATCATGTAGCCCAGGCTGGTATGACCCTGACCTTGAGTAGCATCTTACCTTCACCTACATGATACTGCAATATAACAGAAAGACGATAAACTTCAACAATTGGCTGAGCTTCTGGTGTCATTCAAAGTGGATCCAGTCTCTGTCTGCCTGTGATGACATGATAGACAAGCCTTGTTGCTTCACTAAAGATGGTTTGCACCTGTCACCCCTATGCTTCTGAATACTGGCCAAGGCTCTTGCTGTCCCCATATTACCTTTTTTAGGCAAGGCTCAAAGGTTCATAGGTTCATAGGTAGGTACTAGGCTATCAGCCCTGGGGCCTATACAAACCCAGCCAAAAAGGTACCCTGGCTTTTGCCACCCAAGACATTTATTTTCCTATGCCACTGTTGAGGAAAGACACAGAAGTGATCCCCGGGGTGAATTTCCTATTTCCCATCCAATCATCAAGATTTTTCTTGAAGAGTGCTAATGAGGAGCTTTGTTTGATATAGATAGGTAGTTTATTCCAGAGTATGGGAAGTCTCTGGGACAGGAATCTATCCCTCCGTCATGTTCTGTTTATTGTGATGACAAGGTTTAGGTCCCTACAGCGTGTAGGTTCATAGGTTTATAGGTAGGTACTAGGCTATCTGCCCAAGGACATTTATAAGCCTAGCCAGAATGTGTTGGCTTTCACCTCCCTTTTAAATTAGTTTCCTGGGCCTCTGTCTAGCAGGGCCACTGAAGTGATCCCAGGGGTAAATTTATGATTTCCCATCCACTCGTCAAGATTCCTCTTGAAGAGAATCAGCGAGGGGCTCTGCCTAAAATAAACTGGGATTCTATTCCAGAGCGAGGGAAGTCCTTGGGACAGGAATCTATCCCTCCAGCATGTCCTGTTTATTGCTGTGCTGAGGTTTAATTCACTAGAGTGTGTGGCTCTAAGAGATTTGGTTTTCTTGAGGTCAAGTATGTCCATTAATTCCGGGTTGGACATGGCCTTATACGTCAGGCATAGATCACCTCTGAGCAGGCAGTAAACAACCAAGTAGAAATGGAGTTTCTTTAGTCGAACTGCATAGGGTATCTCTTTGAGGCCCATGATCCTCTTGGTGAGGTACTACTGTGGTCTTTCCAGCTGTTGCATGTGCTAATTAAGGTACATACCAAATGGGGCATTGTACTCTATTATGGGCCTAATGAGTGAAGAGTAGAGGGGCACAATGCCTCTTTTGATCTAGAGGTGAACCCTTTGGTGATTAGGTGGGCTACATAGAAGGAATTTCTAACCACTTTGGCAATGTGATTATCAAAGGAGAGGTTACTATCTACCTGGGTCCCCAGGTTCCTAATTATATTTTCCATACCTAGTGGATTATCACCTATGTGGTAATTCATGGGCACTTTGTTTTTTCCAAAGGGGATAACTATGCATTTTTTGGCATTCAGCTTAAGGCCATGGTTTTGACACCAGGTATCTGTCTCTGTAAGACCGTTCTGGAGGATGTCTGCATCAGCCGGAGAGTTGATTATGGCCCCCAATTTGCAGTCATCTGTGAACTTGGTCAGCCATGGTCCACCTGTGCTTGCCTGTACCTCAGAGAAGTATATACCAAACAGGAGGGGTCCCAGGAGCAAGCCCTGTGAGACACCACTTGTGACTGGTTTAGAGTTGGACATGGCACCCGCAACTCTGACCATGTGTGTTCTCTCTGTGAGCCAGTTGGCCACCCATCTCATGACATAGGGGTTAGTGTTCAAACTAGTAAGCTTGTCTATGATGCCAGAGTGGGGAAAGGTGTTGAAGGCCTTAGCGAGGTCCAGATAGGCTGTGTGGACTACCTTCCCTTCATCTATGGCCTTGGTAACTGTTTCAAAGAAGTCAACTATGTTTAGGAGGCAGGATCTGCCTTTAACAAAGCTGAATTGGGTAGGGTCCAATGTCTGGAGGTTCCCAATGTCTCTGTTTATGAGTTCCATGATAATTTGCTCCATAGCTTTGCAGACCAGGCTGGTCAGGCTTATAGGGTGATAGTTCCCAGGTTCTGTTGCAGCACCACCTTTGGGGAGTGGGATGACTGTTGCTGTATGCCATTCTTTGGGTACATAGCCTATGGTAAGGCTGAGTCTGAACAGTGAATTTAGGTGAGGGTTTAGTTCCTTTTGGCGCTCGTGTAAGATGCAGCCTGGGACACCATCCAGTCCCATTGATGCTGTGTTCTTAGCTTTGGAGAGGGCTATTTTCACCTGCATGTCTGTGATGTCTGGGGCTCTGCATTCTTCTGGGATGGACGCAGGACCTTTTGGGGATGGTGGGGTGAAGTTTGCACTGAACTTGTCTGCCAGGATGTTGTCAATGTCAGTTGGTTCAGTGTATTTTTTGCCATTTTGCAGTAGCTCAGAGCATATCTGAGAGTTGCCACCTAAATTTTTGATGTAGCTAAAGAAGGCTTTGTGGTTATCTTTAGATTCCTTGGCAATTTTTCTTTCGAAACTGGCCTTGGATGATTTTATGAGCGATCGTAGTTTCTTGCTAATATTGATCAGTGATGCCTTTCCTTTTTGGAATTTTGCTCTATCATGTAGTAGTTTCCGCCTTCTGTTGTATAGTTTATTTATGGCCGGGGAACCACCAGACTGGTTTCCTCTTTTTGGAGGAATGAGTCTTGGTTTTTCTTGGGATGGCTCGATCAATGCATCCCTGTAGATGCTCATAGAATCCACTTGTAAAGGATTCTGTGGATTGGATAGCATTATCCTTTAGCAAGGGGGATTTGAAACTTTCCACTGCGGTCTTGAGAAGTGTGAAGTTTACTTTTGAAAAGTTTTTCACAGTGGTTTCCTTGACTGGGGGTGGGGTCGGGATGTGGATGTCCAGTGTGATTAGTTTATGAGCTGATCTTACCAGTGAGGAGTTTACCTCTGGTGTGGAACACTGATCCCCCATGTTGGTGATGATCAGGTCTAGTATGTTGTCACCTATAGTGGGCATGGTGATCAGCTGTTCCAGGGTATTTGAGTTTATAAATTCTAGGAAGCATTGGGCAAAGGAGTTTGTACTTGAGTAATTCTCCCAGTCAATATTTGGGTAGTTGAAATCTCCTAATATCATGGTGTTTGGTTGGACCTTTATACTTTCCAGTGTTCTCAGGAATGCTGAGTGAGGGTCCTGAGACAAGGTAGGTGATCTGTAGCAGGCTACGATCTGATAAGAAGCTTTGCCCACTGTTAGTTGCACTTGGATGGTCTCCGAGGCTGCGTGCTGTGCCACTAACCTGGAGTTGTGGGTATCCTTTATGAAAATGGATACACCCCCTCCTTTTGTATTTCAGTCTGGGTTTTGGGGCCGAAGCTCAGAGGGATTGGGATTTCTTTAAGTGGAGCATGTCCAATAACTCTTTGTTTGACATAGCTTTGTATGTTAGGCAGATATCTCGTCTGAGTAGGCGATATGCGACAGAGTAAAGCTGGAGTGTTTTGAGATGATCTGTGTAGGGCATGTATTTGAGGCTGGTAATCCTCTTTGTGAGGTACTTCTGCGGCCTTTTCAGTAGTTGTAGATGTCTTATGAGGTACATACCAAAAAGGGAGTTGTACTCTATAATGGATCTAATGAGTGATGAGTAGAGGGGAACAATGACCTCTTTTTTTCTGCATGGGAATACTTTTGTGATGAGGTGTGCCATGTAGAAGGATTTCCTGACAACTGTGGTGATGTGATTATCAAAGGAGAGACTATGGTCCACCTGTGTCCCAAGGTCTCTCATCACACTTTCAGTGTTAAGTATACTACCGCCTATGTTGTAGTTCTTGGGTACAAAGTTTTTACCAAAGGGGATGACAATGCACTTTTTGGCACTGAGCTTGAGGCCATGGCTTTGACATCAGGCATCTGTCTCAGTGAGGCCCTTTTGTAGGATGTCCACATCATTAGTAGTTTCAATTATGGCTCCTAGTTTGCAGTCATCTGGGAACTTTATTAGCCAAAGACCTTCTGTGTTAGCCTGTACTTCAGAGGAAGTAGGTACCAAACAGGACAGGACACAGGACTGAACCCTGTGGTACTCCACTTGTCACTGGTCTGAAGTCGGATTTGGAGTCTGCTACTTTCACAGTGTGGGTTCTATCAGTGAGCCAGTTGGCAACCCATCTTGTGACATAGGGATTTATACCTAGTTTAGTGAGTTTATCTATAACTCCAGAGTGGGGGATGGTGTCGAAAGCCTTGGCAAGATCTAGATAAGCTGCGTGAACCACCTTACCCTTGTCTATGGCTTTGGTGACTGCTTCAAAGAAGTCTATCAGGTTTAGGAGACATGATCTTCCTTTTACAAATCTGAACTGGTTGTGGGTCCAGAGTTTGGAGATTACCAATGTCATTGTTTATAAGTTCCATGATGATATGTTCCATGGTTTTGAAGACCTGGCTCATCAGGCTAATGGGATGCTAGTTCCTGGGGTCCATGGTGGCTCCCTCCTTGTGTAGTGGGATAACCATTGCTGTGCGCCATTCAGCAGGTACAAAGCCTGAGGTGAGGCTATGATTGAACATGGTACTTAGGTGTGGTCCCAGTTCGTACTGTAGTTCATGTAGAATGCAGCCTGTGATGTTGTCTGGTCCCATGGATGCTGTTTTCCTGGCTTTGGAGAGTGTGTTTTTTACCTGTGCAGCCGTGATGACAGCAACTTTCCATTCTTCCAGTATAGAGATGGGATCTTTCATGAGTGATAGGGGGTAAAGTTAGCACTGATCCTATCTGCCAGGATGTTGGCAATATCAGTTGGGTCTGTATATTTAGTGCCATTGTACTGTAACTCAGATCTGAGCGTTGACATTGAGATTCTTGACATAGCTATAGAATGCTTTGTGGCTGACTTTAGAATCAGTGGTGATTTTGTTTTTGTAACTAGCTTTGGAAGATTTTATCAGGGATCGCAGCTTCTTACTGAGGCTAACCAGGGATCTCCTCCACTCATGGGATTTTACCATCTTTTGCAACAGTTTCTTCCTTCTGTTGTACAGTTTGTTTATGGCAGGGGACCACCAGATTGGCTTCCTTTTCTTGGAGTATAGCGTCTTGGTTCTGTTTGGGATAGTACGATCCATGCACTCATGTAAGTGCTTATGAAGTGCAATTGTGTAGGATTCAGTGGTCGTAACTGTATCGTCCATCTGCATGGTTGTTCTGAAGTTCACCACTTCTGTCTTAAGAAGCATGAAGTTAGCTTTGGAGAAATATTTTAACATGGTTTCCTTAATGGGGGGTGGGGGCAGAATGTGGATATGTAGGGTAATTAGATTATGGTCAGATCGGACCAATGAGGCATTGACTTCAGGTGTGGAACACCGGTCACTCAGGACAAACCAAACCCCGTGACCAACACAAATCACCACAAAGTGTGCTAAATGCTACTCATTGACAGAAGTCTCAGCCTCCAAATGCACACACTTGAGGCACTTCTCAGTATGGAGAATATTGATATCTGTGCAGTAACAGAAACCTAGTTCAAGGCTCCAGAGAGCACACCAGCACTACCAGGATACTACTCATTCCATACCTTCCAGCATCAGAAGCTGGATAATAGCACATAGGGTGGGGATGTATCCATATTTATCAAGGATACCTACACCTCTCTCTACATCCTCTCTACAGGATATGTACCCATAGAATGTTGCACAGCAACGTTCTTCCCACTCCACAGGGGTGGGACCACAAAAGACCCTTGGCATTCATGCTCTATGAGCCTGACGAGTCTGATCTGCAAGGCAATGGAGCCAATCATAACGGAAGTCAACAATAAAGACATTGGGAACCTTCATACAGTTGAGCACACCCAGTTTGGCTTCGTTAAATGCAGATCATGCCTCCTGAACTGGGTTTATTTCTTTGAGACAGTTACCCAGGCTACAGATAATTGAAATGAGCTCCACACAGCCTACCTATACCTTGCTAATGCCTTTGACACCATTCCCCAGTCAGGTATCATAGATAAACTCATCAACCTGGGCATGAATCCATACATCACAAGATGGATTGAAAACTGGCTCACAGATAGATCCCACAAATTAAGAGTTGCTGGCTACATGTCAGACTCTGCACCGGTAACAACTGGTGTCCCCCAGGGTTCAGTCCTGGGGTCCCTCCTGTTTGGTATAGACTTCTCAAAAGTACATGCCAACACAGGAGGGTTGTGCTTGACTAGTTTTGCTGGGAACTGTAAAGTGTTTGCCATAATAGATTCCCCCCCGAATGACACAAATATTCTCCAGAAGGGACTCTATGAGACAGATGTGTGGTGTCAGAATCATGGCCTCAAACTGAATGTGAAAGAATGCATAGTAATCCCCTTTGGGGAAAACTAAGTACCCACAAACTACCACATATGTGTTAACCCCTAAAAACTGACAAGGTAATAAGGGATCTGGGGACACAAGTGGATAGTCATCTTTCCTTTGATAACCCTGTTGCCAAAGTGATTAGGAAATCCTATGTGGCCCACCTAATCAACAAAGGGTTTGCATCATGATCAAAAGAGATAGTGGTGGCCCTCTACTCTTAAGTCATCAGACCCATCATTGAGTACAATGCACCATTTTGGATGTACTCGACTAAGCATATCCAGCAGCTGTAGAGACCACAGAGGTACCTCACCAAGAGGATTACTGGCCTCAAACAGTTGTGTTATGCAACACAACTGGTAAAACTAAATCTGTTCTCCGTTGCATACTGCCTACTCAGAGGCACACTCTGCCTAACATACAGAGCCATGTCCAACACATAACTGTTGAACATGCTCCATCTACAGATAACAAAATTGAGTTGCACTACACACTCTAGGGATATGAACCTCATCACAACAATGAATACAACATGCTGTTGGGATAGAGTACAATCCCAGACACTTGCCTTACTGTGGAACAGAGTCCCAATGTACATCAGACAGAGCCCCATGCTGACAATCTTCAATAGGAACCTTGATGAATGGATGGGAAACAGACAATTCACGCCAGGCATCACATCAGCAGCCCCACTAGAAAGGGGCTTAGGGTACTAACTGTTAGAATTAGGACTTAGAAGACTACCCAATGGGGTGGTGAAAGCTGCACAACTTGCCTAGGCTAATATATGCCTTCGTGAAGATAGTCTACTACATACCTATGAACCTATGTGACAGGTAAATGTCTACAGATAGTAGATGTGTACTTCATTGTACAGTCATGTTGTACAGCAGGCACATGGACCACATACACTGTAATGCTTACAGATACTGGTGGCTATGTACAGTGGATGAGATGTGCACCTCATGTCTTTTGTGCCATTGGGATGTGTGCTGGGTGGGACAGTCCTGGATGGCTCCCTGTCATGGTCACCCTCTTATACACATCTCTGCCCATCCATCTTTGGCTTATTATACTGTGTTCCCCCTACATATATATAGGTACATAAGTAAGTAGTAGGCTATCTGCCTGAAGGCATATATTAGTATGACCAGAGTGTGCAGCTATCACCACACATGGGGTTAGTTCCCTAGGCCTCTGTGTAGTAGAGCTGATGAAGTGATCCATGGTGTGACAGTTCAGTTTCATATACACTCATCAAGGCTCCTCTGGAAGAGTGTCAGTGAGGGACTCAGCTTAATGTAGGTTGGGAGCCTGTTCCAAAGCAAGGGAAGTCTGTGAGTTAGTAATGTATCCCTCAAACATGTTCTATTTATTGTTGTGATGATGATATCCCTAGAGCATGTGGCACAGTGAGCTTGGGTTTACTTCAGATAGAGCATGTACATCAGTTCTGCATTGGACATGGACCTGTCTGTTGGGCAGAGATTGCCTGAGTAGACAGTATGCAACAGAATACAGATTGAGTTAGCTTCAGTCTTGTTGCAAGGGGCAACTGTTTGAGGCCAGTAATCCTCTTGTTGAGGTACTTCAGTGGTCTTTCCAGCTGCTGAAGGTGCCTAGTCAGGTTCATCGCAAGTGTGTCGTGATACTCTCTGATAGGTCTGATGACTGATGAGTAGAGGGAACCTCCTTTGACCTACATGCAAAGACCTTGGCAATTTGTGGGAACACATAGCATGATTTTATAACCACTTTGTGAATGTGTTTCTGGAAGTAGAGATGACTATCCACATGTCCATAGATCCCTTATTATTACCTCCATATTTATGGTGTTGGCACCTATGTGGTATTTGTATGACTGTAGCTCGAGGCCATAATTTTGACACCACATCTGTCTGACTGATACACTTTTTAAGGAAGTCTCTGTTGTCCCAAACATCAATTATGAAACCCTTTTTGAAGTCATCCACAAAAATTGCTAACCATATCCCTCGTGTGTTTGACTGTATTTCTGAAAAGTCTACACCAGACAGGAGGGGTCCCAGGACTGAGCCATGGGGGACAGCAGTTTTTACCAGCTTACAGTCCAACAGGGAGACCACAATTTTTACCTTGTGGGATCTATCTGTGCCCCAGATGGCAATCCATCAGATGACATACGTGTTTATGCACAGGTTGTTGATTTTTGTGGATACGACATGCATGTGGGATGTTGGAAAAGCACTTTTCAAGGTCTATGTAGGCCGTGTGTAGCTCATTTAATTGATGTATGCCCTGGGTGACTGCCTTGAAAACTGTCTAGCAGGTTTAGGAACCATGATTTGCCCCTGACCAAACCAAAATGGGTAGGGTTGGGTGTTTGTAGACTCCATTTATGAGTTCCATAAAGATGGACTCCATGGCCTTGCATATCAGGCTTATTAGGCTTATAAGACAATAGTTCCATTGGAACACTTATGGAGTGCACCAAACGTTGCTGTAACCCATTCAACAGTTTCATATCCTGTACAGAGGGTGAGTCTCAACAGATTGTTCAGGTGTAGGGTCTGTTTATTTTGGAGTTCACATATGACACACCCCTGGAAACCATGTCATCCCATAGACGCCATGTTTTTAGGCTTGGATAGAGCTGTTTAACCATTGCATATGTGATTTCTGGGTTTTCACAATCTCCAGGTATGGTAATGGGCCCTTTTGTCAGTGAGAGGGGGTAAATATGTATGAACCTGTCTGACAAGATGTTGGCAGTGTCATTCATGTACATGTATTCATTTACACTTTGCACTGACTCAGAACATATATGAGTTTACACTGATATTTATGACATAGCGAAATAAAGCTTCATGGTTCTCTATGGACCCTTTGGCAATATTTTTGCCAAAACATGGCTTGGATAATGTTAGGAGTGCTCATCGTTTCTTGATGATACTGGTCATAGATTTATTGATCTTGTTTGGATTTTCACTTTCTTTGAACAACTTAAGTACTTGTAGTACATAGTTTGATTATGACAGGGGCCCAATATATTATATGGGTCTGTTTTCATATCACTGTGTGCACAAGGCAGGATTGGTGAATAGTGACAAGTGTCTGGAGTAAGAACTGCAACTGCCAGATATGTGTGGCCCACTGCTGTACTCAGACATGGCCTAAGTGTGTGAGTATGCCCAGTATGACCTTTCAGTATGTTGACTGACATTTGCTTCATTTAAGTGTGTGAGCATGCCCAGTGTGGTCTTTCAGCATGTTGCTGCCTTCAATTTGCTAAATTTGTTTAAGTGTGTGAGCATGCCCACTATGGGCATATATACTACACGTGTGTGAAAAATCAAGTTGTTTTTTACTTCAGGGCTCACCTTTGTGTTGTACATAAACAGGAAGCACGCTGTGCCTGCAGGGCTTCCATGAGTCAATTTGCATAGACTTATCAACATTTATACATACAGGGAGGGGCAGCTATTATTTGTACATTTCTACCCAGGGGGGCACACCTGATTGTTACTGTGGGTGTACATAGGATGAGGGGTACACCTAACACTTATACACATTTGCTAGGCCTGCACTGCTATGTCAGGTCCTCCATTTCAGTCTGTACTGTTGCCTATCATACTGGCTTGAGGCATTCCACTGTACTACAGACCTTGGTTTCCAATTACACGCATATTAGTTTGTGACTTCATAGCCTACCCAACCCACATCACACTGCCTGGCCTGCTGTTATCTGTCTGCATAGGCCTGGGGGGAGGTTACTCATATGCCTCTTCAGAGGGCATGATACAGCATTTGTTTCTGTTTGCGTTTGTCTACAATTGTCCTGCTGGCTGTGACTGTTAGGTATGTGACCCCCTCCGACTGGTATGTGTGAGTGAGTTAAGTTGTGTCTGTGCCAGTGAAATGCTGTCATGGCTTAGTGGTTCAGTACTGTGACTATAGTGCACAGTATCCTAAGTTCGAGCCCTGTCACTGCTTTTTATTTTCCTGCTGGGCAGACCTGACTGGTTAAGGAACAGTAAAGCAGGTGTGAGCGTGTTTACCTGACTTTGCTAAACTTTGCCTGACTTTGCCTGACTTTGCCCAACTTTGCCCAATGTTGCCCAATGTTGCGCTGGTTAGCAAGGTGTGCAGCTACGCAATTGTATTTAAATATGCTCAATACTGGTAAAATGTGCTTAGCTGTGCTTTATATTGCTTAAAATAGGGCACTCAGGCCTCAGGTGGTGCTGCAGTGCTGCCTATGTCGGATGCACATAGTACACTCCCTATACATGTTTGAAAACAGGTAGTGTCAAGTTAGGCATCCCTTTTACTGTATGTGTGAGTCAGAGAGAGGTGTCATTTCCAGGGTTCCTACTGAGTCAGTCTATGTGCTATGCGTTGCCTCTTTGCCAAGGCCAGGGCATACTGGGCACGCCTCCTTCTGCCTACTGGGGCAGGCTCAGGTTGTTCCTCCTCCGAGTCACACTGTGCCTGTGCAGGCCTTGGCAATGGTGGGGGGCTGTTTGGCCCTGCCCCATGCTGTTCCTGCTGCAGCTGTTTCCACAGGATCATATTGTGTAGCATGGCACATACCATAACAATTTGGGTACATGTAGTTGAAGAGTACTGCAAGGCTCCACCAGATGTGTCCAGGCACCGAAAACATGACTTGAGCATCCCAAACACATGCTCAATTATGTTTCTTGTTTGTGCATGTGCCTCATTATGGAGTTCTTGTTCAGGTGTGTGTGCATTTCTGATGGGTTTCATCAGCCACGGCTTCAGTGCATATCCAGCATCCTCCACTAGGTGACCATCAGGTATGTCCCCATTGGCAAATCTCTGGTACAGCTGCATCAGATGCCAGATGTGGGAATTGTGATAGCTTCCAGGGCAGCCAGCACACACATTCATTATTATGCCCTGGGCATTTCACACAACCTGGCAGTTGATGGAGGGGAAGCCCTTGCGGTTGATGTAGACCCTACCCCGCTCACCGGGTGGTGCTTTGATGCATATGTGTGTGCAGTCTATGCACCCACTACCTCAGGGTATTCTGCTATTTGGTGGAAAAGACCCATATTGCTGGCCAATGCCTCATGGGAATTGGGGAAATAAATGTGGTCACCGACATGTGCTGACATGGTATCCAGGAACTGGTGGAGTACCCTGGATGCTGATGCCTGTGAAATCTCCATCATATCACCAGTTGGTCTTTGGAAGGTAACTGTAGTTAGTATTCTTATGCCAACACATACCTTGGTATCCATTGGGATGGGTTCCCCTCTGTTGGTTCTGTGTGTGAGGCATGGCTGGCACAGCTCAACAATTTGCTGTAGGAGGTCTCTGTCCACCTTATAGTGCTCCACTATCTCCAGCTCATGTAGCCCCTGGTAGGTTACCCTGGGTCTGTACACTCTTCTCCATCTCCTCACTGTGGGTTGCTCAGCAGCATTCACAACATCCCCACTCTCAGCACCTTGCACATGTTGGTTTATGATAGCAAGAGCAGCCCCTAACATTTTGTCTGACTTAAGCTTTTTAAGCTTTCCCTCTTTGTATACTGCAGTAGTGCAGATTTCTTGGGAAAAAACAGGGGGGAATGCTGTTTCCAGAGTTTAAAGTGCTGGGCTAGTCTGCTGCCTGTGTAATTGGCTGATTCTGATATATTTCACCTGGCACCTCTGCTAGTTCTCCTTGGTTAACTTCCTACTACTTCTTTTCCTTCCTTTTGCCTTTCTGTTTCCGCCCAGGGCAGTGCCGCGCAAACAAGTGCAAACACACGCACACGTGTGCACACGCTGTGTGCATGTTCGCAAGACATTTCCGATCTTTTAACAGTGTGACCCTCTGGTTTCCAGTTTTCAAATAGGACAACTGTAGGCACGCCTCTTGCAATCCTGAGCAACTTAGGGCAAACACAAGCCACTGTGCTCCAATTAGCTTACAGCCTTTCTGACACACCCCCTCATGAAGTCATCTGTATTCTACTCTACTACTCACCTACTCCTACTCTTACACTCTTGGGACATGGCTCACTTGCTGGGGAAAATTGGTATTCACTATACTTATCCTCATTTGCATAGGATTGCCTACTAATGCATGGTTACATCTCTCAAACTGAGCTTCCCCCCTTAGCAACCACTACTCAGTGGCCATGTTGTCTTCAGCCTGCCATTCACCTGCATGGCAGAATAAGCTTTTTAGTGAAAATGCCTATTTTTGGCTATTTTTAAATTATTTTCTTGTTTTTTAAAGCGCCGCACGTTTGCGCGGTGCAGCGCTATGCTTAAACATTGGAGATCGGGGGAAAAAGTTAGATTTTTATATCTTTAAACATTTATAAATGCCAATGGCCTTATATTTGGCCATTGGCATGCTTCCTCAACTGTATGGATCCTTTATTTGGAGCTGTCATAGCTCCGTTTAGCTATTTGCAGAACGGTACTCCATTACCAATGGAGTACATTTCTGCTGATAACACTAATCTTCCATGGACAGGCTAGTGTTTCCTGGATTGCAAATTTACCTCATTTGCATAGCTTTCAGCAGCAAATGAGGTAATTTGCATACCATGACTATGTCCGTGCAAGAGTAGCTTTAGCAGCTCTCATGCACGTCCCTGTCGGCTGTTCCTGGATCACACGGCAGACATATTGCCTGTTTGATGTCTTACACTACTCTGCAACTCTGTGCAAGCTTTCATAAATCCAGCCCAATATCTGAATAAGCTACTGAAACACACTACAGGATGAATTCCTTGAAAGCTTACTTAGAGACATTATAACAAAACACTATTTAAAATAGAAACTTAAGAATGCACCAGAAGAAAGGAAATAAATCCCTGATTCTACTTAATATGAAATCTAAAGCCAATTATAATTTGAAAGACCCAAAAGACAAAAATCCAATTGATGTATATTTAATAAGGCATTGCATATAAATCCATGAACACTGTTATGAAAAATAATAAAGTTTCTAATGTGGCGCTGATCATGTGCTGCAAGAAAGGGCAGATGTAGAGAAAGAAATCTTGAAAAGTTGCTATCAGTATCACTGTTCATCAACTGAAAATGTATGTGTCCATGGTTTTCCTGTACTATATCTAACTCCACTGTAACCTGAATGCCATAGAGTGGAATGTAGTCAGAGAAAAGGTATACAGACATGAGCTCCCTTTTTTAAGAATTCTATAGAAGGATGACTTTCTGTATTAAGAAGTCTAAATATAGACAGAGTAGATACACATATGAGAGTGCAAGATAAACTTAAAAGAGAAAGGATAGATCTATAAATATTACAGGATTAAGAATGAAGGTACTAGCATCTTATTGTACAACTTGAAAAAGTCTTTGGGACCAGAAACTGTAAGCCAACAAATGGAAATGATGCACAGGAGGTATACCTAATACTTTGTTGCTCAGGAAGGTTTTGTAAAAAAAATTCTTGAGAAGTTCCTATCAGTATCACTGTTCATTAACTGAAAATTTAATCTGCAATCTGAATGCCACTGAGTGGACCATTATTTGGGCAATCAGTTGCATAGTACAGAACACATAAGAAAAGAAAAAAATTCAACGAGGCATGGGAATTAGTGAAAACAGAAAAATGAAGCACAAGATCCCAAGAAGCTAATTAAACACTTTATATGAGGAAATCCTTGAATGCATACTGAGAGACATTATAACAAAACACTATTTGAAATGGAAACTTATGATTGCATCAGAAGAAAAGAAATAAATCCCTGATTCTACTTAGTATGAAACTGAAAACCAGTTAGCACATGAAAGACCAGAAAAGACAAAACGGATATGATGTATGCACAATAAGGCATTGCACATAAATGCATGACACAAATGAGCCCTGATGTGGGAAAAAATTAAGTCTCTCATTTCATTTTCTGCACTGAGTATGTGCAGAAAGAAAGGTAGTGGAAGAAAAAGAAATATTGAAAAGTTCCTGTCAGGATCACTGTTCATCAACTGAAAATCTCATCTGTCCTGGTCAACCAAATTGCTTACCTTATTATTTGTTTATTACACAGTGTATCCTTGTGTGTTTTTCCCATACTATGCTCTACACCAATGTAATATGAGTGCCACTGAGTAAACATTAGTCAAGGAATAATTATGCAGATACAGGCTTTCATTCTAAGAAATCTAGAGAAGTACTATTTCATGGTTTAAGCATTCTGACTATAGACAGAAATAAGAGAAAGTTATATAAGAGTACAAGAAAATTGATAGATTAATAAAAATTAGAAAATTCAGAATTAAGGTACTCACATCTTATTGTCCAACTTGAAAATTAATTGTGACCAGAAACTGTAAGTCCACTAAAGGAAATGGCATACAGGTGGTATACTAAATACTCCATTGTTCAGGAATTTTTTTGAAAAAAAATTGAAATAAATTAAGTAAAAAGCATTTTGGCTACATTCATTGTAGAGTGGATAGAAACCTGAATGAAGTAAAAGATAATGCTTTCCTGAAAGTTACTCGGTAGTCAGTGTGTCAAACACAGGGGGAAAGTTTTAATTATGTAGAGCTTCTCAATACTTACCTAGTTTGCACAATCATGTGCACAGTACAGAATACATAAGGAGAGAAAAAATTCAAAGAGGCACTAGAATTAGGGAAAATAGAAAGATGAAGAATACGAGTCCAAGAAGCTAATGAAACACTTTATAGGATAAAAGCCTTGAAACTGTACTGACACATGTTACAACAAAACAATATTTGAGATGGAAACCTAAAAATACACCAGATGTATAGAATGAAATTTTTAATTCTAATCAGTAAGAAAAAGAAAACAAATTAACAACTGAAAGACCAGAAAGACAAAAAAATCATATGTTGTATGCATAATAAGGAACTGCACAGAAATGCATGACAGAGATTAATTCTGATAGAGGAAAAAAAAATAAGCCCCTTATTTGCTGCACTGAGCATGTGCAGCAAGAATGGTAGTGGAAGAAAAAGAAGCATTGAAAGTTCCCATCAGTAACACTGTTCATCAACTGAAAACCTCATGTGTCCATGTCAAGCAAATTGTGTACATTATTATCATTTCCATACTATACTCTGCATCATTGTAATCAAAGTGGCATTGAGTGGAAAGGAATCAAAGAACAGATATACAGATACAGGCTCCTATTCTAAGTAATTGACAGATGTAAAACTTTGTGGAGTAAACATTGAGCATATAGACATAGAGAAGATATATCCAGATGTCAGTACATGAGAAAATACAAAGACAACAGTTTAATCAATACATATTACAGCATTCAGAATTATGATATTAGCATCTTACTTTACTACATGAAAAATAATTGAGACCGGGATCTGTAATTCCACTACAGGAAATGACACAAGGGAAATAAACTAAATACTCTGTTGTTTACATTTTTTTTTGCAAAAAGAATTACAATAATAATGAAAATAAAAGCATTTGGTTGCATTGGTTCTAGAGGACATGCAAACGTTATGCTCCCCTGGAAGGCATTCGACTGTCAGTGGCAAACACAATGGGAAACTGAAAATTATGTATTCCTTTTGGACACTTACCTAGTTTTGACAATCGTTTGGTCAGCACAGGATACATAAAGACAAAATTTAAAGAGGCAGTAAATTTAGACAAAATAGAAAGATGAAGTATAATATCCCAAGAAGGTAGTGAAAAACTATAGGTTGAAACTCTTGAAAGCAAACTGGGAGACATCATAAAAAGCACAATTTCAAATGGACATCTAATAATACACAAGAAGTAAACAAAAAAAATCTGTTTACATTTAGTATGAAAATGTAAACCAATTTGAAAATTAAAGACCAGAAAAGACAAAAACCCATATGATGTATGTATAATAAAGCATTGTACATAAATGCATGATGCATATGAACTCTGATATGGAAAACAAAAACTATGTCCCTTATTATCTGCAGTGAGTATGTGCAGCAAAAATGCTAAAATATAAAGAAATCTTGAGAAGTTGCCATTTACGTTCATCTACTAGCTGTGCACCTTCGTGTCTATTTACTGTGGATCCTAACCTTGTTTGGTCTTTACCATACTATGACCTACACCAATTTAATCAGAGTGGCATTGAGCGGATGTTCATCAAAAAACAGATATAAAGATACAGGCTAATAGTTTGTGGACTGTGTGCGAATACAGAGAGAAGACATATCCACATGACAGTACAAGAGAAAATAAAAAGTGAAGAGACCGATCGATAAATATTGCAGGATTCAGAATTATGGTACCGGCATCTTATTGTATAACTTGAAAAGTAGTTATCACCAGAAACTGTAAGTTTACTAAAGGAAATGACACACAGGAGGTATACTAATTACTCACAGGAGGTATACTAATTACTCACAGGAGGTATACTAATTACTCTGCTGTTCAGGAACTTTTTTGACAAAACGAACTGAAATAATTAAAATAAAAAGCACCAGCTGCATCTGTTCTTGAGCAGATACAAACCTGAATGAGGTAAGGGGTAATGCATAGTCATTCATCAGTCGTTTGCTCTCTTGGAAGGTATTCGGGTTTCAGTAGCAAGTACAATGGGAAATGGGTAATTATGAAGACCTTTTGGATAGTTATTTGGTTTGAATGATCGCTTATATTGCACAGAACACATACTGACAAAAAAATCTAAAGAGACACTAAACTGAGCGATAACTAAAAGATGCAGCAATAAATCTCTACAAGGTAGTGACAAATTTTATAGAATGAGTCTTGAAGGCATGCTGACATACATTATAACAAAAAACACCATTTGAAATGGACACCTAAGAATACACCAGGAACCAACAGCAAATAAATCGCTACTTCCACCTAATATGTAAATATACACCAATCAGCAATTGAAAGACCAGAAAGGATAACCACCTCTGTGATGTATGCATAATAAGGCATTGCATATAAATGCAGGGCATAGATTAACTCTGACATGGGAAAAATGTTATATCCCTTATTTGCTTCACTGAGCATATATACCAAAAATTCTAGCAGAAGAAAAGGATATCTTGAGAAGTTAAAATCATTAACACTGTTCATCTACTGACCCAGAGACTCCCCAGACTCTGGAATAGACTGCCCATACATGTCAAGCAGAGCTCCTCCTTGGCCCTCTTCAAAAGGAACCTTGATGATTGGATAGGAGGAAGGAAATTCAGCCCGGGGATCACGTCAGTCGCTCTGCTAGACAGGGGTCCAGGGAAGTAAATAGTGCAGGAAGAAATAGCCAGGGAATTGTCATGGCTAGGCTTGTATAGGCCCTAGGGCTGATAGCCTAGTACCAACCTATGAACCTAAAACTAGTCTCCCCATGTCAACCAAACTCTGCATCTATTTACTTTTTATTGTGTATCATGACACACAGGAGGTGTACTAAATAATGCGTTGTTCTGGATTTATTTTTTTCAAAATAACAGAAATAAAGAGAATAACAATCATTTGTCTGCATTAGCTCTAGATTAGAAAGAAACCTGAATGAAGTAAGGGATAATGCAGAAACATTCATCCATCTCTTTGCTCTCTTGGAAGGTATTCAGCTGTCAGTGACAAGCACAATGGGAAACTTATAATTATGTATCTCCTGGATAGTTACCTGGGCTGAAAGATAGCCTGTACAGCACCTAACACATATAGACAGAAAAAAAAATCTAAGGAGGCACTAGATTTAGACATAATAGTTAGATACAGCATAAGATCTCCACATGGCAGTGAAACACCTCAGAGAGGGAAAGCATACTAAGAGGTCATATATCAAAACACTATTTGAAATGGAAACACAAGAATACACCAGAAATAAACAACAAATAAATCACTGCTTACACTTAGTATGGAAATGTAAATCAATCAGCAACTGAAAGATCATTAAGACAGCAACTCATATGATGTATGCATAACAATACATTGCACATAAATGTATAATACACAAATAAACTCTGACATGGGGAAAAATCCCCTGCTTTGCTGCACCGAGTATGTGCAGTGAGATACCCTAACAGAAATTAGTCAAATATTAGATTTACAGATATGTATTCACATTCTTAGAGATCTACAGCAGTACTACCTTATGGAATAAACATTGTAAATATACACATGAGATTACATATCCATATTTCAGTACAACAGAAAATAAAAAAATGCATAAATACATAAGTGAATACTGCATAGATTCATAAATAAAATAAAATATTAGTATTCTATTGTACAACTAGAAAAATAAATGTGCCAGAAACTGAAGGGCCAGAAAAGGTGATTATACGCAGGCAGTAAAGAAAATAATCTGTTGCTAAGCATTTTTTTTGACAAGAGAACCTGAAATAAAGAAAACAAACTGCATTTGTCTTTTTTGATGCTTATCTAGATACAAACCTTACAGAAGTAAGGGATAATGCAGAAACATACATCACATCTACTGGTTTCTTGGAAATAATTAGGCAACTAATTATTATGTATGCCTTCTGAGTAGGAACATGGTTTGTACCATAGTTTATAGACATAGAGTGCATGTAGACAGGAAAAATAGTCTAAAGAGGCATTAGATTATGACATAACTGAAAGATATGTAAAATCCCAAGACTTCATGAAAGTCATGAATGCTTACTGAGAGGCCATATAATAAAACACATCTGAAATGAATACAGAAGAACACACCAGAAAAAAACAATACATAACTTACTTTCTCTTAGCCTGAAAAATTAAACCAATCAGTAACTGAAAGACCAGAAAAGTTAACAAGCCATATGGTGTATAAATAAAAAGATAATCCATATCAACTCATTTTGCTGCACTGAGCATATGAAACAGTAATAAATAAAGCATTGCTTCCTATTAGTCAGAAAACAAACTGATCGGGGGGCATGGCCAAGGATGAACACAGGATAGCAGCAGATTTCTTCAGCTCCACCAATTTCACTGCACTGACAGGAATTAATTACTTAAAAAATTAATTTATGAAGTAATTTTCTTTCTAAATATGTTTGTTTTATATAGTTCTTGAACTATATCTAAAAAAGAAAGGAAATTTTAACAATATTCCTGTCAGAAATCACTTTGGAAATTTTCCTGTCAGTTTATCAGTTTGAAATGAGTTCCAGTAAGACAAATTCTCAAGACTCCAGCATCAAGAAAGAACTTCAGTCTCCGATAACTACAATCCAGCAACTTACTGCTAAGATGGATAAAATGGATACTAAAATTGATACCTTCATAGAAAAAACTACAAAACAAATAGACTTGTTACATATAGACTTGCAACAACAGAAGATCCAGATGACAGGCATAGAAGAGGCTGTAAATGACATGGAAAATAGAATCCAAGAAGAGGAAATCAACATTGAGTTTCTGCTGAAACAAAATACACATCTACAAACAAAGCTTGATGACCTGGAAAATAGATCTAGGCGCAATAACATTAGGATTTTTGGACTGCCAGAAAATATTGAAGGTAACAATATTACTTCTTTTTTAACAACATGGCTCCCTAAAACTTTAGACTTACCAGAAGCATTCTCTTTTGGTATCGAAAGAGCTCATAGATCTATAGCTAATACTAACTCTAACAAAAAGTATCCTAGATCAGTTATAGTTAGATTTCTATCATCTTTTGATAAAGAGATGGTTCTTAAACCTGCTTGGGCTAAAGCTCCTGATAAAATAATTGAGACAACTGTGCGTTTTGATAATGACTATTCTTCCTTGGTAATAACTAAAAGAAAAGTCTTTCTGCCATTAATAAAGGAACTCAAAAAAGCACAGTTTAAAACCTACCTTCTGTTTCCTGCCAAGCTAAAAATCTTCCTTCCTGATGGTCCTAAAATTTTTGATGACTTAGACTCTGCATTGTTGTTTATCAAAAAAAATAAGATTCTGGATAAAATAGAGGAAATAGAATGGGCTAGTCCTTCATTAAAGAGGTTGGCAACTGAAACTTCATGGAAGGCTTCAGAGAAGAAGAAGAGACTAAAAAACAAATGACATGTTCTTTTTTTTTCTCTCACTTTAATTTTCTTCATTATTAATTTTTTTTAAATATAGTTTCTACATCTTCAGAAAGCCACAAATATTCTGAAAAAGATTTAATCAAAGTTATTTTCTGGGTACAAAGAGCTGTTCTGTCTCATAATCAGTCAAAATATCTGAGGAACTAATAACAAGTTATCATTCAATATGTTTCTCTTTCTGACAAAGAGAATTAAGGTCAGTTACTTGATACATTTTTTTCTTCTTTCTTTTTTTCTTCCTTCTCTTCTTTTTTTTATTTTAAACAATAACATTCTATTTAGATTATGCAGTGGGTAAGGGGTGGGGGAGGGCAGGGAGAAATGTGATGAGAATATGATAAATGGAATGATAATTTATTTATTCCTTGTAAAAAGTTTATATGCTGTTTAAATGCTAATGCTGATTATACTTTCTTGATTATATTGCTTATACTCATTCACAAATAATATGTCATGCTTTAATTAATAATAATTAGAACTAAATAATAGTAAATAGTATATTTCATTTCCATCATTATTAATATAAACTGCAAGTAATATTCTACTGTAAATACTTTTTATAGCTTCCTTATATATTTTTTTATCTTTGCTTTGCTCCTTCTTATTTCCTGCTTTCTCTTTTTCTTTTACTGTTCTTTCTCTTTATTCTCTTTCATATTAATATATTGACATTCTTTTGATCATACAGGTACAGTAAAGAATAAGATTTGTATAAAAATTGATTTGGGGCAAAAATAATCTGTTTTATCACATATTAATAACTTTGAGCTTAGTTTCACTTTCATAGAGGCTGTAATAACTTGTAAAATACTTCGCGAAGGTTTTGCTATGTTTAGCTTTACTTATACTGCTAAATGAATGTCAGTCACTTGTTTTTAACAAAATTCCCGCCAAAATCATAAGGGAGACAATTTGGGATGTGGGTTACCTCGTGAACAGTGTCCTCGAGTTGTTTTAAAAGCTTCAGCACTTAGAACTCACGCAGAGAAGCTGAAAGCAGTCAATTTGAACTTTGAACCCTGAATTCACACTGACACATCGCAGATTCATGAAGAACACACAACCAGGAAGTAGAACTGCTGCAAATGCGACTCTGCAATGGAAAATGAACTCTTTATCATTTAAATGTGAGTTATTTTATATAATTACTTAGTTATTTATGTTATAATTTATAAAATATGTAAGTTATAATGATTTTAAATGATGCAGTTTCTCATAGTAAGCAAATGTGATTTTTTAGAAGGCATAGAAAGTGAAACATTTATACAAGTGTTTTTGAAAGTTTATTTGACTGCAGCTTATTAATATATGTAAAAAACTTATGATTTAAACATATACATTGCTATGATTCATTTGATTTATATGATTGACAAGCACAAATAACTTTATGACTCTATTCTGGAAGAAGTTGTCATCTGACATATTTTAAAGCAGCAGTTTAGATATACAAAATACAGATGGCTTTCTTGACAATAAAGCAAGTGTTTTTGAGATCTTGCTTAACTATGCAGTATGATTTATAGCAATACCTATATATATAATATTTTATTCTACTGACAATAATAAGTATGAGGAAAATAAGCTCTGATACAAGTAATTTAAAGTCTTTTGGAAGCTGTTAATTGTATTTACATGATAGAATATAGACACATCTTAATATATATAATGTATGAATCATATTAGCCAAAGTTATTGATTTAATTGAATATTAGAACTTATTTTTACAAATTCTGAATAAATTAATGTGTACATATGCCCTTCCTTTTTTTTTTTTTTTTTTTCTCTCTCTTTCACTCTCTCTTCCTCTCTCACATCTTTTATTTCTCTCTCTCTTCTTGGTTTCTAATATGAAGTTTATTTGAATGCTATTTGAATATAAATGTATTATATTAAATAGATGTATATAGTAGTATGAATAGTTTTAAAAAAAAAAAGTTTCTCTTAGTATATATGATGTTGTTTTATCAAATGTGTAGTCTTGTCTTACCAGATAATCTAATTGAAAGTTGTTAATTTAAGTTAAATATAACAAGTATTAAATTGATAAGGTGGCAGCTGAGGTACTGCTGCTTAGGGTAGGGGGTTAACTTGAGTAGTATGTACTAGTCTAAGTTGGAGTTTTTAACTCCAGGCTGGGTGCAAGGTTTAATCCTTACATTATTTTCTCTTGTTCACTGTTGTATGAATATAGTTCTGACATCCACAATACACTTTGTAAGTTCATTGTCACTACAAACAAAATTAAATCTTATACAAAATCCCATAAGAGACTCAATAAATACAGTTATATTTAAAGGTACACCTAAAGGAGGAGGTATAACATTACTTATTTTGTTAATTGTTATTTTAATCATAAGTTTTCTATGTTTTAAAATTGCCAAATGACTTCTTTAAAAGGAATTTCTTTAAACATTAATGGACTGAATAATCCATGTAAAAGGGCAAGCCTAATAAGATACATTAATTTACATAAGGCCAACTTAGTCTTCCTACAAGAAACACATCTTTTGAAAAAAGATATTGATAAACTAGTCACAAACAAATATACAGTATTGGTTAGTTCAGAGCACACTCAGAAAAAAAGAGGAGTGGCTATTTTATGGAATAAAAGTATGCCCATTCCTAAAACTATTAAGACTTATCAGGATGATAAAGGAATGTTTTGTATGGTTACAATACAAATTAATGGGAAGACTTATACATTAATCAATTATATATTGGATACCTGGAATTGGTATTAATACAGTGAAATACCATCTTGATAAGATCATATCATTCTCTATAGGAGATATTATTTTAGCTGGTGACTTTAATTGTATATTACATGAAAATGACACTACCACTATAGGAAAAAGGAAAATTACATCTAATGCAAAACATTTAAAGGATTTTGCTAATTCTTATCATTTAAATGATATTAATAGTCAGATAGATTCAAAATCATTACCATATACATTTTTCTCTAACAGATACAAAACTTATTCAAAAGAGTCTTTATTTCTAACCAGATGGTAACAAAATTAATTAACTCTAAAATCATTTCTTGTCCTATATCTGATCATAATTCAATTGTTTTTGAGTTCACGATAAAAAATACTCATAATGTTCAGATCAAAAGGATACCAGCATACTTAACTCAATTAAAAGACTATAAAGAATATATACTTTCAGAAGTACAACATTTTCTAGATATAAATAATACTTCTGAAGTCTCCGTTGTTTATGTTTGGGATGCTTTAAAATCGTATTTATATGGACAAAGTATCAGATGGTATAATAATAAAAGGAAATCTTGGGATAAGGAATTGTTAGATATTCAAAGTAAACTAGATTCTTATAAACATAATAATAAAGGAAATATTATGGATAAGAAAGTCATTGAAGAAATAAACAAACTAAATGAGAAATGCAAAGAAATTTTAACTCATAAAGTTAAAATAACTTTAGAGAAATATAAGTTTTTGTCTTACTCAATAAGCCCCAAATACTTACATAGACTTAAAAACAAAACAAAAAGGTTGAATAAGCAAAATCATATCAAAGAAATCTTTTCTCTAAGGAAAAAGAAGAATGTTTCTAGTCTACCAGAAATACTAGATGAATTTAGAAATCACTTTCACAAAATTAATCATAATAACATTAACATGGAACCTAAAGATAAAATAAGGGAATTTATAACCACAAATATGAATAAAAACTTAATAAACAACAGATTAAACTATTGGATAAAAGTATTTCATATACAGAGGTTGTTACACAAATAAACAAGCTTAAATCAAACAAAGCACCAGGTAATGATGGTATTATACCAGAGATATATAAAATCCTTTCTAAAAGTACATACTCATTAATACATAAGGTTTTTATTTTGGCCCAAAATGAATTAATAACCCCCCCATCTTGGCAATATACATTTATTTCGCCAATCTTGAAACCTAATAAAGATCCAACTAGATGTACTTCATATCGACCCATCTCATTACTTAATTTTGATTATAAAATGTTTATGAGTATTTTTGCTGATAGACTGAGGACAATCATCACTGGCATTATAGATATAGATCAGACAGGCTTCATTGTAAATATAAATACTTTTGATAATATAAGGAGAACTCTAACATTAATTGATTTTGCAAATAGGAAAAAGAAAGATTTAACTCTTATTAGTCTTGATATAAGCTCAGCATTTGATTCAGTAAGTTGGGACTACCTGTTTACCTTACTGAAGTGCACAAACTTCTCAGAAGCATTTGTAAATCTAATTGAACATTTATACAAAGGAACACTGGCTTATATTAAGATAGGAACATATGTCTCACAAAAATACCATTTTTTAAAGGTACAAAACAAGGGTGTCCACTTTCTCCACTATTATTCACATTAATAATGGAGCCTTGGGCTAATTTGATCAGAAACAGTACTGACATAGAGGGATTTGAAATAAATGAAAATACAACATCTAAAATTCAACTCTTTGCAGATGATGTTCTAATCACATCAACAGGATCTAATTCTTCTATGCAGTCTCTGTTTGATAAAATTATAAATTTTAAAAGTATTTCTGGTTTAATATTCAATGAAGAAAAAACTAAAATATTACCTATATATACACGAAAAAAATGTTCTCATTAATGATTTTACTAAATATGTACCCAATTCAGGTCAGATAACTTATTTAGGTATAATATTATCTAAAGATATCAAATCTATTATACATAATAATTATAATACCTGTCTTCTTAATATACAAAATCTCTTTAATACCTGGAATAATATGTTTTTTACTATGGAAGAGAGACTTACAATTATTAAAATGATAATATTCCCCAAGATATTATACTTAATACAATCAATAATACTTCCACCTACAAGAATAATTATCAAGAAATTGAATACACTAATGTTAAATTTCCTATGGGCACCTAATAGACCTAGGATTGCTTTAAAGAAACATACTAATAGTTGGTCTCAAGGGGGTATTTCTTTTCCAGACTTCAATTTATATACTATCTCTTCTATTATAAAAGTTATTACTTTATTAATAGATCAGTCATATGTTGCAAAATGGAAAGATTACTGGGAGATAATTAGTATTCACTTCATGAAAATCTCCTTAACACATAAAATATGATTGTAAATAACTCCATGTTATGGTTACTAAAAGAATTTTGTACTTCACCTATTACACCTAAACATATAGTTAGTTACCCATTAAGCATTATTATTAGTTATCGTAACTTTATATTCATGCATCCTAAATATAAAGAATGGAATTTTATTATATTCCCTATAATGTATACTCGGGGTATGCTTTTGTCATCCACTTCTGAAGGAACTCATTTAACTACAGATAATGATCTAAAGTACTGGTATCAGTTGATATCTGATAATAAAGTAAAAAATCTAGATTTCTTAAAACAAGAATTTGATCTAAGAGAAACTTGCTGGTTAGAGGTTCAGACCTTTAGACAACATCGCATTGATAAAATAGATCTAATGTCTATAACAGTTAAAGAATCTGTTCCAACATTGATTGATTACTTGATATTAAATTTACAACATAAAGTTTCTGATAAAGGTAAGCTTTCAAACATACATAAAATTATCAGACAAGAAACTTTTTACAGTGTAGATACCTACTGGAATTATTTCATTTCCATTAATGGTGATTCACCAAGTCAACAAGATAAACAATATATATTGGAATCTGCTTATAAAACTACGTCCTCCATTGTCTGGAGACTTTTTACATGGAAATTTTTGCATAGATCCTTTTATACACCTTTGATGATGAATAAAATAAATAAAAAGATAATCTATGTAAAAGATGTAATGTAGAAATCAGTGCAGACTGGGCTCATATGTTTTATGACTGTATAAAATTGAAAGAATATTGGAAGTCAATTAATGAATTTTTGCAGGCTCTTTTTACAGATAATTTTATTATTTCTAAATCTCTTATATTATTCAACTCAGCTGTACCTCAAAGTGTTAAAAAGGTTAAGCTTCCCTTGTTATGGTCTATCCTAGCAGTGGCTAGAAAAATAATAACCAGAAATTGGATTTCAGATACACCTCCTTCGTTCAATGAATTTAAAAATGTTATGAATATAGTGTGCCATATGGAACTGAATACAATCAAGTTAAGAACTACTAGAAAAACGTCTTATTATATTGTATGGGATAATTTACAAAACTTGTTAAACAAATCTTAACTTCAAATAACATGGTATTTTAGTTTAATTAATTGATCTGATTGTAGTGGATGTCTTTGTAAATACTTTGGTTGTTTTGTTGAATGTTATAATCATATCTATTTTAATTACTTGTATAAAATTGTTATGATATTTTCTTGTATGTTAAAAACAATAAACTTGTTTTAAAAAAAAGAAAACAAACTGATCATAAACTGGAAGACCACAAGAGGTAACAACCCAAATATTGGATGCATAATAAAGCACTGCACATCAATGCATTACACAGAAGAACTCTGATATGGAAAAAAAAATATTTTATTTATTTATTTTATTTTACATTTGTTTACCGGGAAAGTCTGATGGGACACAGGTCCTTTTTCAGTGGAGACATGGGAAGAAAAGCTCCACATTTACAGCAGAACAATTATACAAAATTTCAAAACATTACACCAAAGAAGTAACACATGGATACAGAGTAATACACAAAGTGAGTTCTTAATAAATCAATTTTACACATATAGACTAAAGTTAATACACATTTCTAATAATAGCAAATACTAATATTTCTATCTACCACAGAACATTATGAATGTGCATAACTATGGAGAGCTAGCACAGGTAAACAATTCTATATTATCAGGGTGAGATAACAGTAAAGAGATAACAGACCGGTTACTAATTGAGAAAAGATGCAGGAAGTTTTGGGGTCAGACTAATTATTGCAAATGAAAGGGTGGATGGAGACATTAAGATGAATAAGGAAGAGAGGACAGAGGAATTAGATAGCAAGAGGGGGAGCAAAGTCCTGTTTGTTCTGCGCTAAGCATGTGCAGCATGATATCTTACAGAAGGAAGAGAACTCTTTAATAGCACCTCTTAGTAATACTAGCCCTCTACTGAAAGGTTCAGCTGTTTAGGTTAAGAAATCTATGCAACTTAATATTTGTATATTGTAGATTGCAATTTGGTCTCATCTATTTCATACTACACTCTACATCTATATAAACAAACCTGATTTAAGGATGTAGGTTCCCATTCTGTGAGACTGACAGAAGTACTACTTTGTGGACTAAACATTGTGAATATATACTAAGATTTAACATATTCTCATGACAACACAAATGTAAATAAATATTACATAGATTCATAAATAAAATATTAACATCCTATTGCTGAACTGGGAAAATAATTGCGCCAGAAAATGGCGGTCCAAAAAAGGTAACAACACACAGAATGTATAAACAAGTGGGAATATAATGCATTTGAGCACTACAGTACTTAGTAACTTCTAGGTTCAACAAGTACTTGAAGATGTGTTCAGTAATTGCTGACAGGCTTAGGTAACAGTTTTACAGAAGTTGTGTGAACCAGTCGACTATGATCAAATATTGACAATACTTCAGGTAAGAATAGGTTAATATTATATGGTACCTCCTCTTACAGAATGTTGTTGCAGATCTTCAAGAATGCCCCTACCAAAAAAGAAAATACAGCAGCCATATTACACCAATGCCCACATACCTTTTTTTGTTGGTTAATTGTTGGATGATGAATGTTTAAATGGGGTCAGTTGCCACCTTACCTGATCAAAGCTACCCACCCACGTTTAGTTCACCATGTTAAGATCTTAACTTGTAATCCAACACCATTTCTTCTTCAGCTGTATAAGGTCTTCCCTTACAGTCCTTCAGGCAGACATGATGTCTGTCTGGAGGGTCACCTAACTTTAAAATAAAACATTAATTACATGAATGCACTATTTGTTTCACATACTTTATGATCAGCAACAGTAAACCTTTCACATTAAGGTCTCATCCAAGGCATAAAGAATACTTTTGAATAGCAAGTACTACACTAGTTGTATAAACATTTCTCTATAAGTATTACTGCAAGTGTACTTTGTGCTTCATACACTGACCTTGGATTTCCTTAACTTTCATCTCATAATCCCACCACAGTTCATTACCACCATTAAATACAGGACCATCCAGCAAAGAGAATATGCAATCCTTTACACTGTATTCCATGACTGTTCTTCTGTGTGGATGATTCTCATTCAAGAGAACAAAGGTTTGCTAGATGGAAGGCAAGATGAAGAACATAACCAGATAGTCCCCCAGATTTAATAAACTCCATGTAGGAATAGTGTAAGTCCTACACAGAGTGTACTGTGGCAGTGTCTGCAGTTCACCCTCGGCAGCGCACCTTGCATATTAATGAAGGCACATTACTGAGAGACAGCCATGTAACATAGTAGAGAATCAGTGTAGGGGTGTGTTACAGAGTCTGCAGATGCATAACACACCCCCTACACAGTTAAAGTGCCAGATGACACAAATGATAAAGTGAAACATGTTCAACTTTTTTTTTTGTTTTTTGTGTTTGTGTGGCACGACACTTAGGAATAGACACATGCCAGACACCTAAAAATAGAAAACAGATGCATTTAATTAGTTAGGAAAGGTCACGTTTAAGCAAAGCTAAGTGGGTTTGCATGGCATGGTGCTCAGCAATGCTTAAATGGAAATGAGAGCTATATAGTAATGTATTGTTCTTTACCACCGTATCCTTGGTAGCTGAATGGTTAGACTCACTGCCTCGCGTGCAGTAGATGCATGATTCAAATATAGGCCAGTTTATACATGCAATAGGGAAATGTTAGCCCAGCTTGACCAGAAGCCCATTGTCATTGGAGACTGAAGGATAACAGCCCCAGTTACACACAAGTATCCAATACATTAAAGTTACACTCCAAGATAATGTAGTGAAATGCATATGTTTAGGAGATATAAAGTAAAATAGATACAAATAATAATAAAAGTATCATTAATGAACAGTTAGTTTCTATATTTTTTTTTTATTTTTGAAAAACTCTGGTTTGCCCTGAGCTAAGCTCTGCTAAGCATTGCTAAGCCAAGCCAAGCAATGCTTAAACAGGACCTGTTTTAGCAGTACTTAGCAAACCACAGTTCTACTTAGCTAGTTTGGGCACTTCTAAACAACTGCAGTTTAAGCAGTCCTCAGCTCATCTAAGTGGGTTTGTGCACTGCTAAGCATTCACTGTGTAAGCACTGCTCAGCGGGTTTGTGCAGTGCTAAGTATAGCTGAGCATTTTTAAAAACAGTGAATGGTGGCAAAGGGCAGGAAAACAGCCTTATTTAAGTGCAGTAGGTGGGAATACAGCCAGAACCTGTTGGAGTTTGATCACTGCAGGAGCTAGGGCTGGAGTTGGAGAAGGTGCTTGCTTCTGAGCACAGCACTGGGACATTTTGGAGTCGAGGGTCATGGTTGGGCTCCTTGTGAAAGACCAAGGTGACTGGCTGCTGCAGTGCCAGTACCAGGGCTCTGAATAAAAATCAGAGGCCTGTGACTAGCTGGCACTTGACCTCACCACTGCAACTGGTACCCCTGTACTAGTGAGCCAGTGCATCATCATTATGACAACATGAAGCATAGGAAGGGGGACACTAGGCCCAGGGGATCCAAGATGCTCAGGACTGCAATGCCCCAGAAGTTTGTACGTATAGGAACCATTGATTGACCAAATTCTAGTATGAATGTCTGATATACAGGTATGCATAATGGTGTGTTTTCCCTCCACAGCTGCAGAGGAGAGGGCCTGCAACCTGAAGGCCCATGTAGGGTGTCTGGCCAGGATACGCCAATAGTGTGGTGAGTACAGCTATATCTTGCAATATATAGTAAAACATGTTAATGTTATGGAAAGTAAGTTAATACTGCATTAATAATGTTTGTGAATAACGTGTATACTGTATTAATAATACATGTTCTAGTAATAAAGTACATCGGCACTGAAAATGTGAAGGGAATAAATTAACTGCACTCCTAATCTACAGGAAGTACAGTACAATTGCAGTCAGAATTGTGAAGAAATAAAGGTAGTACTGCAGAGATTGTGTAATAACAGCTGTCTTCCAATGCCTGCATTATTTAAAATGTAGAGCAATAAAGATGGTCAGATGCATACCATTCATGTGTCATGTCACCCTTAAAAAATCTGTATTCTACCAATTGCTGTGTGTATTCTGGGCTGATGTTCAGGTAATTAAATATTACAGACGCCATGAAGTAAACATCTGTATAACACCATGAAGTGACGGAAGGTTCACAGATCAGTACTAGGCTAACTGCCCTTGCGAGCCATTTTAAGCCTAGCCAATTATCCCTTGAGAGACTTGAACCCTGTACCTTGTATTTGTAAGGCAAACACCTTAACCATTAGGTCACCCTCCCAACAATAAAGAACTGCTATGCTAAAGTGTAGATGTGGAGCTGTACTGTAAGATATAATGCAATATTATATTTGTTCTGCACTAAGATCTGAAGCTAGAGTAGTACTATCTATGGTAATATAGTGTGTTTCTTCCAGGATTGTCTTGTGTTAAACTTTGCATTTCAGCTATATGCATCCTTGAATGTAGGTACGCTGATGCAGGCAAGTATGAAACTGTAATAGTTGTAGACTGAAAATATACCATCTACAAATGTATATGGGTCAGGTAGGCAACCCAACATGCAGATAAATGGTCTTTACAGATCACACATATTCCCATCCACTAGGGGATAATTGTGTATACCTGCATTCCAAGTATTGATACACAGTTCACCTACCATCTCTGTCATGCATCAATCTCATGCATGTATGTTCAACTGTCACTGCAGTCTTGTGTGACACTATACCTATATTACCAGGTCAGACTTTGTCACAAGGTGAGCTTTAGGTACATCAGCACACAGCAGTGGCTCAGTAACTCAGTGTGATAAGCCATATATATGTTGTTCGTTTTGCCAAACACAAACCGGGGTTTGAATCCAGGGACAGGCACTAAGATATATTTATGGTAACAGACAAGTAATACTGACTATTTATGCAATCAGCTATGTAATATTAACAGATATTCTCCCCATAGGACATACAGGTAAATAAATGTCTGTAGTTGCTGTATGAAGGGTATACTAATGTCTGTGTCCAGATATACTAGTGCGTAAACAGCATTGCTCAGCAAGGTGATAAGACTCCATTAAATAAAGTAACATGAAGTATGACATGAAATGACAAATTCACCACCCTAACAGGTACAGGCAAGCAGAATCTGAGGGTATTGCTACTCAATACTAGAAGTCTAAACCTTAAAATGCACTTACTCGAGGCACTCCTTAAAATGGAGAACATCGACATCTGTGCAGTGACAGAGACCTGGTTCAAGGCTCCAGAGAGTACCCCTGCATTACCAGGCTATAATTCATACCACACCTTTCGGCCACCTAACCTGGACTGAAACACTAAATGCGAAGGTGTGTCCATATTCACTAAGGATATCCACACCTCCAGGCTAGTTGCTCAGCATAATGCATCTGAGATTATCCAAGTGCAACTAACTGTGGGCAAGACCGCAATCCAAATTGTAGCTTGCTACAGATCCCCCACCATGCCCCAGGATTCCCAATCCTCATTTCTTGATACACTGGAAAATATTAGGGTACAACCTAACACCCTAATAATGGGCGATTTCAACTACCCTACCATTAACTGTGAAAACTACTCATGTACCAACTCTTGTACTCAACATTTTCTGGAATTCATAAATTCCAATGCCATGGATCAACTTATCCACACCCCGACCAGGGGCAGCAATATCCTAGACCTGGTTATTACCAACATGGGCAACCGGTGCTCCACACCAGAGATCACTTCCTCGTTGGTCAGATCTGACCACAAGCTAATCACTATAGACATCCACATCCCTCCCCCACCCCCATTAGGGAAACCACAGTAAAAAATGTGTCCAAAGCCAACTTCACACTTCTTAAGATAGAAGTGTCAAACTTCACTACACCTATGCTGAAGGACAATAGAGGTATGACTGCTGAATCCTACACAAACGCACTTTATAAGCACTTACACTAATGCATGGATTGTGCAATCCCTAACAGAACCAAGATGCTATCCTGCAAAAAAAGGAAGCCAATCTGGTGGTCCCCTGCCATAAACAAACTCTACAACAGAAGAACGAAACTGTTGCAAAAAAGAGTAAAATCCCATGATTGGAGAAACTCCCTGGTCAGCCTCAGTAAGAAGCTGAGATCCCTCATAAAATCCTCCAAAGCTAGTTATGAAAACAAAATCACCACTGACTTTAAAGACAACCACAAAGCATTCTGTAGCTATCTCAGGAATCTCAATGGCAACACTCAGATCTGCTCTGAGTTACAGCACAATGACACTAAATACACAGAACCAATTGATATTGCCAACATCCTGGCAGATAGGTTCAGTGTTAACTTTACCCCCCTGTCATCCCCTAAAGGGCCCATCTCTATACCAGAAGAATGCAAAGTTCCTGTAATCATGGCTGCACATGTAAAAAACACACTATCCAAAGCCAAGAACACAGCATCCATGGGACCTGACAACATCCCAGGCTGTGTTCTACATGAACTACAGAACGAACTGGCACCCCACCTAAGTACCATGTTCAATCAAAGCCTCACCTCAGGTTATGTGCCCACTGAGTGGCGCAATGTGACAGTTATCCCACTCCACAAAGGGAGAGCCACCGCAGACCATGGAAACTATGACCCCATTAGCCTAACGAGCCTGGTCTGCAAGGCTATGGAATGTATCACCATGGAACTTATAAACAATGACATTGGTAATCTCCAAACTCAGGACCCCACCCAGTTCGGGTTTGTAAAAGGCAGCTCATGTCTCCTAAACCTGATAGACTTCTTTGAAGCAGTCACCAAAGCCGTAGATGAGGGTAAGGTGGTTCACACAGCCTATCTAGATCTCGCCAAGGCTTTTGACACCATTCCCCACTCTGGAATCATACATAAACTCACTAAACTAGGTATAAATCCTTATGTCACAAGATGGGTTGCCAACTGGCTCACTGACAGAACCCAGACTGTGAAAGTAGCAGACTTCAAATCCAACTTCAGATCAGTGACAAGTGGAGTACCACAGGGATCAGTCCTGGGTCCTCTCCTGTTTGGTATCTACTTCTCTGAAGTACAGGCCAACACAGAAGGTCTTTGGCTAATGAAGTTCGCAGATGACTGCAAACTAGGAGCCATAATCAAAAGTCCAAAAGATGTGGACATCCTACAAAAGGGCCTCATTGAGACAGATGCCTGGTGTCAAAGCCATGGCCTCAAGCTCAATGCCCAAAAGTGCATTATCATCCCTTTTGGTAAAAACTCTGTACCCATGAACTACCACATAGGTGGTAGTCTACTTAACACTGAAAGTGTGATAAGAGACCTTGAGACACAGGTGGACAGTAGTCTCTCCTTTGATAATCACATCACCACAGTAGTCAGGAAATCCTTCCACGTGGCACACCTCATCACAAAAGGTTTCTCATCCAGGAAAAAAAGAGGTCATTGTTCCCCTCTACTTGTCACTCATTAGACCCATTATAGAGTACAATGCCCCTTTTGGTATGCACCTCACAAGACATCTACAACAACTGGAAAGGCCACAGAAATGCCTCACAAAGAGGATTACTGACCTCAAACAGATGCCCTACGCAGACCATCTAAAAAAACTGCGCTTTACACCGTCGCATATCGCCTATTCAGAGGCGATCTCTGCCTAACACACAAAGCTAAGTCAAACTCAGAGCTTTTAGACATGCTCCACTTAAAGAAATCCCAATCCTTATGAGCTACATGTTCTAGGGACCTAAACCTTGTCACCACAATAAACAGAACATGCTGGAGGGATAGATTCCTGTCCCAGAGACTTCCCATACTCTGGAACAAACCACCTATCTATATCAAACAAAGCTCCTCATAAGCACTCTTCAAGAAAAATCTTGATGATAGGATGGGAGATAGGAAATTCACCCCGAGGATCACTTCTGTGGCTCTGCTTGAAAGTGGCACAGGAAAATATTTTTTTTTGAGTGGTGAAAACCAGGGTACCCTTGGCTAGGCTTATATAGGCCCTAGGGCCAATAGCCTAGTACCTACCTATGAACCTACCGAAGTACACTACTATTCCAAGTTAGTAAGACAAATTAAATAGTCTATTGTTGGTACGGCTGTATGCCTGGTACATCTGTGAATGTCTGCTGATAGCCTAACCTCATGCCTGCCAAAGAAGGCAGAGTAAGTGTAAACTGTACTGTGCACAATACATCTCTCAAGTGTCACACTGTCATGGATAGTGATCACTGCTGCCAAAAACCTTGGACACAAATATCAACCCAGTTGAAGTATGCCAGTAGCACACTCACACATCAGTGCAGAGTACACCTTTGTAGTCATATATGTTCCCTGACATGTAATAGTCCCCTATAGTTATGTACCTGTAGGTGTTACAGCTTGACCCATACCACCCCATCTTGATAGCTTCAGAGGTATGTATGTGCTACAGAAGCTATAGGGCACTTGTAGACATAAAGTAAGGGCAGACCTGTAGAGTATTGAGCAGTACTGTTGTGAAAAATGTAGCCTATACAGTTGGTAATGGAATGTATTTCTCTCCCCCCACTCCTTATCTACATTACAAATTATTACTCTTAAACTAGAAACACCCATGCATGCTGTTATAACTAATGTTGAAATGTTCTGTTCATGAGTAACCAGTACACTTTGACAAACCTCAACACCATAACATGACTGAATAGGCTGGTTCCAGTGGCTCCACCTATCCCACCTCATCTGTCCATGGCACCAGGTCTCAACCTGGAGCTGCCCCCTCTGCTGGTCCTGCACTACCCATGGGTGGAACCACCTCAGGGGATGGGGACCGTCCCCCCTGGGCACAGACATGGAGAGAGACTGGTCTCCCAGCAACAGTTTCCAGGCATGGTGCACAGGGTTATCCAGTGTGATTTGGATGATTGACTGCACCAGATCATGGGCAGACTGGTGCACCTGGAGGGGCAGACTGGCCCCAGCACCCAGATACCAGCACAACCACCTTTGGGGCCGTGAAGGAGCAGTGGTGACTGCCCATGGGTGGAGAGCTCATTCCTACTGTTGCCATCTGGGGGCCCTTGGTCCTGTGATTCCCAATCACTCTCCCCAGTCAAGATGTTTACCCCCCTCATGTGTCATATGCTGCCCCTGTCTGCTGTCTTATTTGTCTTGTCTGTCTGCAAATGCAACCTCTCCTACCCAACTTACCTCACCAAACGTACCTACAACCCTTCCCCAACATTCAACTCTTTCCTTAAAAAAAGGGCATCTGTCCCGCAAAAAAAAATATTTTGCCCCCACATACACTGCCATTAGTCAATCATCCCAGCAATTAATCAACAAAGTTGTATCAGCCACACCCCTCCATGTCGGATGTGAGGCTCCAAATTCCAAATTGTCCACAACATGCACAGCTGTTGCTGTACAAGTAATGGAGAGCTATGGTCCTTTGCTACACCCATCCTGCACATCTTTACCTGGATTTTTAGTGTTTTTCCCCTGTTTGCCCCCATTTCACCACTTTTCTATCATCCTTTTCTTTTTTTGGAACTAGCGTGGGTTTAAGCAGGACTAACTGTCACTTGGCATCATGGTGTGTCACGCAAACCCACTTAAAACTGTTTTAATCACCTTATCTGATTCTGACACTGTTCTGCACATCAACAAAATAATCACCACTGCCAAGTCTTGAATCAAGAACCCTCTAAACTATAACATAGTGTATTATCCCACTAGCCCACCTCTGCCCTGGAGCATAAGTGGTGTTTCTATAAATATATCATGTATTACACTGATGTCACATCAGCACAAATATACATCCCTACCCACTATTGAACCCAAGACCATGTCAACTACAGCATAATGCATTAACACACTATGCCAACTCAGGTCTAGAGAATAAGTGGTGTTTCAATAAATATATCATGCATTACACTGATGTCACAACAGCAAAAATATTCTTCACAGCCAAGTATTGAACACAGAACCCTGTCACCCACAGTATATTACATTAGCCCACTAGGCCACTCAACTGTGAGGAAAGACTGATGTTTTTACAAAGATTTCCTGATTGCCAATGACACACTACCTCTACATATAATGGGATAAATTACAGCATACCTGGCCCTGTGATGCAGACACCTAACCTGTACACAGCCAAATGTATGTTGATGAATGTATGTGAGACCTACAATATTAGGTAGAGCTGACAACTGCAGAGACTGTTGCAGAATGTCCACAGTGGTGCCGCCTACGTATGGCATAGTTGTCATAAAACTTATTCTGTGTGCTGAAGTACAGGCAAGTTAGTGCAAACTGGGGTTACAAAACCAGGACAGACGTGCATCACACATCATACCCATCTGAACACACATGTTCATGTGACTCCTATGTAACACACGTTATGCATGCACATATGTCTTGCAACTACACCTGCAATAATAATGACTCAGTAGCTCTATCTGTGATATTCCTAGCATGTGTGACATCTTGACACCCACAGTCTTGGCCCACAGTCCAGTTTGTTGTACAACTACATGCTTATCAATACAACATAGAAATAACTGACCCCTGCAATGTCCAGCAAAACTGGTTGCTGCTACTGCAGTCACTGCCACCCACAGTAGCATGTCAAAGGCCTGTAGGGTGGGACACATGTCACAAATATGAATACATGTCCTAAATGCCACCTACCACTCTCTGGATGGCACGATTACTTAACATATGTACCAGAGGCACATGCCTCACCTGGACTGTTATGTGTACCCTCACCCTGGCTATGGTTTGACAACAGAGCTGACACTGCTCCCTCACTTACATATACGGCTTGCTGTCCCACAATGTGTTCACAATCCCCAGCATGACTCCTGGCCAGCATGAAGTAACTACAGCCTGCTACACATGCAGCAGTATGTTCAGCTACCTGCTACAGACCTAACGTACCTCCCAAACACCTAGAACAGGCCATCCACACAATACCCATACATAAAGGGCTGGGGGTGGAAATGGTCAGGTGACAGGAACATGTGTCACAGTCTCCCCCTACATACATACACAGCTGATAGATAAGCATCAACTGCAGCAGCATGCACATTCAGATAAAAGTGATATATGATACTCACATCTGCCCTTCTCCTTACTGACCCCAACACACATTGTTAAACACTAAACTGCCAAAGAATCAGAAAGTCTGTTAACAATGGGCAAACCTAGCATGCAAAACTGTGGACATACCACATCAATCCAAACAGTGGGCAGTATTTCTACTTACCCTCTGTGATGCTGTAGCTACCACACCTGGATAATGTCCTCCTCACAGGCCAGGAAAAGGGCCAAGGCCTACATGGATACCTTAATTATAGCACTGCATTGCCATGCCATTGGCTAAGGAAAATGCAACCCAGTTGTTCTGGATGCTATTAGCAAGTGTGAGTCACAGAGTGGTGCACAGGCAATCAACTGTTCATGAGCATTACCTACAGAAGGCAAGCTGCTGGCTATGGTAAACAGGTCTGTGACTTTCTTCATGAAGACAGACTGCAGTTTCGTAGGAAAATTACCACTGGATTTCTGCTCACAAAGGAGTACAGCACTACACTAGGTATGTCATAGAATTCCCCAGGTAATGGAATGCAGATGGGGGGATGCAGTCATGGGAAATAGGAATTTCAACAATAAGTCTCAATAAAACATATTGGAATGACATGTTGCTGTTAATCAGCTGTCAAGCACCTACAGTCTTCCCTTTTGGCTCTGTCTGCAGTGACACAGATCACAGCACTGGCCCCTGAGTCCCCCCAGCAATGGTCAGCTCATATACAAATGCTACAGGACTGTCTGTTATACAACAGTGACAGCAACTACTGGTGGATACAGCTGGCATATCACATCATGCACTGTTAGTGAGCCCCTCTCAGTCTGCGAATGTCATACAGGCGTAGTACAAACATGGTCCAGGTGTCCCTGACTGTTCCTGATGTACTCTGGCTAGGTCACTGTGTACGCCACACCTGTATCTCATTGCCTGACAGCTATGGTTATCATACCTGGTGACTCCCTGCAGCAGGACAGCAGGTTATAGGCAGCAATAGTGGGGGGGGGCAGGCTCCGCCTCAGCAACAGTGTGTACATATTGAGCATACAATGTAAGGGAATGAGTACAGTACCAGATATTAATGTGCCATTTCTGTGTTCTGAGGGGTCTGCCATGTCACAGACACATTCCCCACAGTCTGGGGACAACCATTACATATTGTCCAACTGATTTCCAGACATCCGCATTTGTCAGGCAGGGGGTCCACATATATCAGGCACATGTACACATTCCACAAACATCTGTGTACTGCAGATGGTGGACACCTATGAGAAGGAAACCCTATACCACATTTGCACTGCTCTCAGGTATTGTGTAGCACACATGTTGCTGAAATGTCCACATACACACTTGTAGTACCAGTCAAGTATTTGTTGGATGGTGGCTGTATGACATGTTACTGTAACGCTGCCCATAGAGGACACACCACAGTAAATGGCAATGATGGGTGTGGACACATAACAACACAGTCTGTCACAGCACACAGGCCATAACTGGTATACCTAGGATCATATGAGGTTACTAGGTTATGGGTCATGAGCCCCTATAAGCCTAGCCCAGATGTTATTCCATGTGTAATTAAGGCAGCACCTGATGCCCCAGTCCAACAGGGACACAGGTGGTATCTCAAGTGTGTATGTGCTGTTAACCATCCAGATTCCTCTTGCAAAGGTGTAAATAGCTACCCTGCCCTGATGTGGAAAGGGTGTCCATTCCACAGCAGGGTGAGTGTGTGGGACACACATCTGAGTCTCCAAGAAGCCAAGTTGATGTCATACACCAGGTTGAGGGCGTGTGTGTGTGGGTTAATAGAGTAAACATTCAGTTGCACTTGTGCAGCAGTCCCAACAATGTGGAGCCTGTGATTGCCTTGTATGCCAGGCAGAGATCACCTCTGAGGAGTATGTATGAAACTGGGTAGAGGGATGTGCTTATAGCCTATATGTGTATGGTACATGTTTGAGGCCCTGGTATTCCCTAGTGGGAAACCTCTCTGATGTCTCCAGCTGCTGCATGTACTGTCTGAGGCGAATGATGAACAGGGCATTGTACTCAATAATGGGCCTTACTGGGGGTATACAGGGGTGTTATGACCCCATGTCCCTGGATGACCTACCCTTATGTATGAGATGGGCCATGTAGAAGGTTTACCTTATAACTGAAGCAACATGGTGGTGAAATGTCATGTTGCCATTAACCTGTGTGCACAGATCCCTCACTACTGATTGCATGACTAGGATGTTGTTAGTACTGTGATAATATGTGGAGGCATCACTCTCTCCAAAGGGGTTGACAGTGCATTTCCTGGTATGCAGCCTGAGGCCATGTTTCTGGCACCCATGATGTGTCTGTGTGGACCCTCCTAGGCAGGTGTTCACATTACCAGGGAATCTGGTGACAGCACACAGCATGCAGTCATCTGCAAACATGGTCGGCCATAGCCCAATGGCTGTGCCTTGTACCTCAGAAGTGTACATCACACATAACAGAGGTCCAAACACAGAACACCAGGTGGCGCTACTAGTTATGTGTCAACCGCTTGAGATGGATTCCCCTATGTGGATTAGGTTGGTTGTGTCAGCACGCTTGTGTGCTACCCCTCTGGTAACATATGGTGTGATGCATACTTAGGAGCGTATATCTGTTATGGCCAAGTGGATTATATTGTCAAAGTCTTTGCCCAGGTCAAGGTAGGCAGTGTGCACTGTTACCCCCCACCCCATGGCTTTGGTGACTGTCAAAGAGGTCAACTGAATGTAACAGACATGATCCCTTCCTTAACAAAGCCTAATTGTGCATGATGGAGTGTGTGGAGGTTGCTAGTGTCATTGTTAATGAGGTTCACTATAATCTATGCTACGGCCTTGCAGATTAGCCTAGTTAGGCTGATGAGTCTATAATCTGGTGGATTGGAGGAAGCCCCACCTTAGTGTAAAGGGGTGACAGGGGTGACATTGCTTGTCCTTCAAATGGCTGGGACAAAGGCGGTAGTCAGGTCTCCTTTGAATACAGTGCCTTATGGTGTTGCAAGGTCATGCTTCGGGTCATGTAGGATGCATCCTGTGATGTTATAGGCTCCCAAGGCTCCAATGACTTTCACATAACAGTGGTGACTTGTTCCCTACATATAGGAGAAGGGGGAAAGTACTGGGGATGTCCTGATGTACTGATGGTGGAGAGGGGGCAAAGCCTACACTGACTCTGTCAGGCATCAAGTATGCTAAACCTACAACACTGGTGTAGCTGGTGTCCTTGTCCACCACAGGGGGGCAGATTCAACTGCTTCCTGATGTTGCAGACATATGTGCAAAAGGGGAAATGATTGTCTGCAAAGGATGTTGACAATGTGGGCTCTGTGTTTGCTGTGCAGGTTTCCAGGAGTGATCCCATTCACTTGTTCCCACTAAGGAGACATTGCTCCAAAATGGGCACCTGCTCCTACTTTGTCTCAGATGGCAGTATGCCATCCCTTTTATAGACACTACTTCTTGCAGATGTCCACCAGACAGGTGTACGTATCCTTGCCCAGGAGGATGTAGTCCTGTTGGGTATACCTGACTCCGTGCATCTATACAAATGCAAGTATAGAGCTTGTGTGTATGTGTGGATATTGGTGCCAGTTCCTACAGAGGGGTTGGGGGCTGTGAAGCTGTGTATACCACCCCCCAGTAAGATGAATTCCACCTAGAAGGTGTATATGTCTGACCCTAGCTAGATGGGTATTGTGGGCGATGGTGACTGCAAACATGACTGCATGATGGTTGCTTTGCCACAGAAGATGACATTATAAAGATGCTGCAGTGGTAAACCATTTTGTATAATATCAACTCCAACACACCTTTATCTCAATTTAAAATGTATTAAACCCAATAACTGATAAAAATAAAAATAATAAACTCAGTGATAAAGCAAACTGTGCTTTAATGCAGAAATTCAGTAAAAATCCAGTAAGCGCTTTAGTCTTTTCATACACAAGACTTCTTCAGACTGAATTAAAACCTCTCACTTCATTCATTAAATACTAAAAGATATCATCACATGACATTCCCAATTAATGTCTTAACCCTTTCTTTCTCAAATAGGCTACAAAATCTTCTCTGTTGTTTAGCCCAGGGGGATAGCAGGCATTTAACTTAACCTGCCATGTATATTCCAACCATCACAACTCCTCCTCAGCATTCAACTTGATCTCATAGTCAGCAATATTTCCCAAAATCAAAAATTTAAAATTGATTTTACAACCCCCCCCCCATTTTGTAATGTTTACCTAAAGCATTAGCTTCATTGCCAGTTTCCAGAGCTCTTTTATGTTCATACATTCTTTTGAACAGCTCCCTACTATTACGGCCAACAAAGAATGCATTGCAAGACTGACATACATTTAGATAAACAACAAACTTTGATTTGTGTGTGTAAACCTTATTGACATATATTTTTACATCATTAATAACAATTTCACTAACTCTTTCATAAATTAAATCACAGAAATTGCATGCCAGACATTTTTCCATCCTGCCACTTGTACAAAAAGACCTGGGATTCAAACTGCTTTGGAAAAAGTTTTTAAAACTCTTTCCCTTTTTGTACAGAAAGCGTAGACCATTACCGACTGCTTCTAGTACTTCTTCACTGGTCTTCAAAATTTTCCAATTTGTTCTGATAATCTGTTTGATGGCTTCCGAATCTATACTATTCGATATTTGCATAGCTGTTCCAAAGTCATTGTTGATATTTGTCTTAGAAAAAACTTCTAAATTTTCTCTAGTTCTTTTGAATTCACTAAACTTACCTCTAATTCATTTGAATAGCCTCTAGCTACAAACTTGTTACATACAGCTTTGCTCTCTTTAATAAAATCAGCATCATCTAAAGTAAGTTGATGTGCCCTCATCAGTTGACCCTTAACAATATTTTCTTTCATAGATCTGGGATGCATGCTTGAAAAGTGTAAATATGCATTATTTTGCACATTCTTTTTGTTAATTTTAGTAGCTAACTTGCCATTTTCTTTATACATTACTACATCCAAATATGAAATACTTTTATCATTCAAAACTGAAGTAAATTTCAAGTACGTACAAACCCTGTTTATATACAGCAAGAAAGATTCAAGGGACTCCAACCCCTCCTCTCCAAACAATAAACAAATCATCTGTAAAGCGTTTGTAACAAAGTATATTGTTTTTGAATGTATCAATCAAAATATGTCTTTTCTCCCAGCCATTCATGAAAATGTTGGCATAACTGGGTGCCATCATTGCACCCATCGCTACTCCATTATTTTGATGGAAAAAATCATCTTTAAACTTGAAGTAGTTGTAGCTCAAAATAACATCTAACATTTCCATAAGTAAACTAGTAGTATTATTGGAAAACAAACCTGAACTTAAATGCTCTAATCTCACTGTTTCCATTCCTTTTTCATTGGGAATAACTGTATATAAAGACTTCACATCTAAAGTGACTAAAATGTCTGACTCAATAACATTCACTTTTTTGATGTGACCAATAAAATCAAAGGTGTCCTTAATATAAGCACTACCTCTGACTGCTACCTTTTGTAAATGTTTGTCTACAAAAATAGAAATGGCTTCAGTTTTGGTCCCTTCACTTGCTACTATAGGCCTGAACATAGGGTTTTCCAGATCTTTATGTATTTTAGCCAAGCCAAAAATTCTCCTAAATTTAGGAGCTACATTTGAAATATATTTCTTAGGATCCTCTGTGATCCTTCCTGTATAAAACCATTCCTCAATTAAGGAATCAATAAAACAATATGATTTTTTAACAGCAGAAAAACTAACTTTTTCATAGAATTCATCATCAGCCAACATGTGATACATTTTCATATCATAATAATCTCTATCTAGTACTACCAAAGCATTTCCTTTATCTGCTTTGCTAACAATAATTTTGTCATCATTAACTAAATCAAAAAACAGCTTGCGCTCATTTGCAGACATATTATGATATTTGAAAATACTTTTGTTGTTCAACAATTCAATAATTTCAAGCTCAGTCATATTAAGAAACATTTCCAATTCCTTTCTCAAAGGAGGACTAAAAGTACCTGGTCTACTGAACTCTTTACTTACATTGTTGTTACTATTTTTAAACAAAACTTTGAAATTAAGTTTCCTGACAAAATCTCTCAGCTCATTCAGCACATCACACTTATTCACTCTAGTAGATGGAACAAAATTCCACCCGCTACTCAGAATGTCACAAGTCTTGGCATCCAAAAGTTTGGATGATAAATTGACAATTAAGTAACTGCTCGGATCAAAAGTACCTGAAAAAAACAGTTATTTCTTCCATTTCTTCCACACCTTCTTCTTGGACTGATTGTTGTAATTCCCTGTGGTAGATGATGTTACTTCTGCCCAAGTCCTTCGGCCATTCGGCCCTTTCTGATAAACCTGCACCTTCTGTGCCTGCTATCCCTGCTGAAAATATTGTGAAGGCATAGGACAAGCTTGTGCATTGGAAATCACCACTTCATTTTGTTGCCCATGCTGCGCTAGACATTCTGAGCGTCTTGGCCCTTCCTCGTCTCCACTTGCAGTCAATGCTGCCTCATTTTCAATTCTCAGGCGTGTTGCATCAGCCGCTGTGTCAGTGTGCCCTGTTGTTACTCTAATATCAGCGTTCCCTTCCTCATATTCTTTAAGGTCACGCCGAAACTTTTTAATTTTCCATTTGGACAAAAGGTCATTTTCTTTTGCTAATTTGTCTTGAATAAGACTAAATCTGGCAACAAAATTGTCAGCAGTCAACTGATCTTTAAGAGAAAAGAAACTAGAATTTATTTTATTATTCAATTGTTCAATTTTTAGTTTGTTGAACTCGAACAGCATTTCAACATATTGTAGCCCCACCTTTTGGTTTAATTCGACACCTCTGTCAATAAAGTCTTTGGGTAAATCATTCCCATTCGGCATTGTTGTAATTCTGAGGCCCTTTGGAACCCTCTTAACATGCAAACAGTTATCAAAATAAACAACATCCCACTGTAGACGCTTTAGCTTTATGAGATCTTTTTCTAGATCTTTAAATAGTTCATAAGCATCAAAAGAATAACTGTTACTGGTGCTTTCATTGCTTAGAGTAAAAAAAAAAATCACCTGGAGGGGCTAAACAGTTTGACAACAGCTCATTAGTTCTTTTTGGTAACTGTCCATGCCTTGTTGCTCCAACATTCAGCAAGCCTTCCTGATTTAACATCAGTGACCCAGTTGAGCCATCATGAAGAGTACATCCAGTTGGAATCATTAAAAAAACTAGAACCTGCTTGGCTCATCTTGAAACGTAACAAAAATAAATCACTTTAAAATGTATTAAACCAAATAACTGATAAAAGTAAAAATAATAAATTTGGTGATAAACCAAACTGTATTTTAATGCAGATATTCAGTAAAAATCCAGTAAGCGCTTTCGTCTTTTCATACACAAGACTTCTTCAGACTGAATTAAAACCTCTCACTTCATTCATTAAATATTCCAATTAATGGGCAGGATTCATGAAGGCTTGCACGGAGTGTAAGAGACGTGCAACAGTCCATGCAAGCCTCGCGATCCAGGAACAGCCCTAAACTCCATGTAAGAGACCAGCTAAAATGTCTCTTACACGGACTAGGTGTGGACATGCTAAATACCTCACTTGCAGCCGAAAGGTATGCAAATGAGGTATATTAGCGATCCACAAAGCAGAAACCAGTCCGTGTAAGAGACGTTTTAGCTGTAGAAATGTACTCAGTTGACAACTGAGTACGTTTCTGCAAATTCCACAATGGAGCCATGTCAGCTCCAAAGAAAGGGTGCATATGACTCAGGCAGCATACCAATGGCCAAATATGTGGCCATTGGCAATATAACCCGATGCCAAAATATTAAAAATATAATTTTTTTTTTCGGCGATCGCCGATGTTTAAACCCAGCGCAGCCCCGGCCAAACGGGCTGCACTGTATAAAACATAAAAATGAAGGTAATAAACCCACAAATGTGGGTTTCATGCAATACATGGAATGACAATGCAGGAACCAGCAGACCAAAAACAACATGGCCACCGTGTAGTGGTTGCTAAGGGGGGAAGCTGAGTCTAAGACAAGTAACTAAGCATTAGTAGGCAATCTCATGTAAATGAGGGTTAGGATACTGAATTTCACAGTCACATAGCAAATGAGCACAGTCTGAGTAGTGTAAGAGATACATAAGGGGGAGGAATAGAGTAGGAGATAGGTGACATCACAGGTGGGAATGGTAGAAAGAAATGCAGTTCTTTGGAGGCCAGTGTAACATGACAGATGACAGACACAGATCATGGAAAGAGGTGTGCCACTAGATAAGTCATGGAAAGTCAAGAAATGGAAGGTGTACACTGTTACTTACACCAAAGTTTCTTGCTGGGCGTGCATGCGCACGTGTGCGTGCCATGAAGCGCGAGTAGGGCAGTGTGCGTGCGTGTAAGGCAGACTGAGCATTTGGGAGCGTGTTGGGAGATGTTTAACACTGTTTGCGCAGGTGTGCACGTGTGTAGGGCAGGCTGAGTATGTTGGAGGCTGTTGGCAGACGTGTAACAGTGTTTGCGCAGGTGTACACGCGTTTTAACCCGAATAAGTAGATTTTGAACCATGTAAGCACGTGTGCATGCGTGTAAGCCACTGTGAGCGTGTTTCTGATGGTATGCACGTTGCTCCCCCCTGAGGAAAAAGGAAGCAACAGAATCAATAGGAAGCTGGCAGGGATAACTGCCGACGCTAGCAGGTGAAAATAATTAGAAGCAGGCAATTACACAGGCAGAATAGTAGCCCAGCCCAGCACTTAAAACGCTGCAAACAGTAGTGCAGGATGTTTCTCTTAAGAGACACTGCAAGACAGGAGTAAGCTAATAGAAGTGAAAACTGAAAAAGCTTCACTCAGAGCAGAAATGTTAGGGGCTGCCATAGCTGTCATAATGAGACATAGGCGACTTGCTGAGGGTGGTGACAATGCAGATGGTGCCAGACAACCCACAGTGAGGAGACGGAGAAGAGTGTACAGGCCCAGGGTCACCTACCATGGGTTACGTGAGCTGGAGATAGTAGAGCGCTATAGAGTGGACAGAGAGCTCCTGCAGCAAACTGTTGAGATGTGCAGGCCACGCCTCACACACAGAACCAACAGACGGGAACCCATCCCAGTGGAAACCAAGGTATGTGTGGGCCTAAGAACACTAGCAACAGGTACCTTCCAGAGACCAACTGGCGATATGATGGGGATATCACAGGCATCAGCCTCCAGGGTACTGCACCAGTTCCTGGATGCCATGTCAGCACATGTCGGTGATCATGTATATTTCCCCAATGCCCGTGAGGTATTGGCCACCAATATGTGTCTCTTACAGCAAATAGCGGAATACCCTGAGGTAGTGGGTGCAATAGACTGCACGCACATACACATCAAAGCACCAGCCGGTGAGTGGGGTAGGGCCTACATTAACCACAAGGGCTTCCCCTCCATCAACTGCCAGGTCATGTGTGATGCCCAGGGCATAATAATGAATGTGTGTGCTGGCTGCCCTGGGAGTTACCATGATTCCCACATCTAGCATTTGACGCAGCTGTACCAGACATTTGCTAATGGGGACATCCCACATGGATGCCTAGTGGGGGATGCAGGTTATGCACTGGAGCCGTGGCTGATGACACCCATCAGAAACACACACACACCTGAACAGGAACGCCATAATGAGGCACATGCACAAACACGTAATGTAATAGAGCGTGTGTTTGGGCTGCTCAAGTCACGGTTCCGGTGTCTGGACACATCTGGTGGAGCTTTGCAGTACACACCAACGACATGTACCCAAATTGTCATGGTATGTGCTACGCTACATAATATGATCTTGTGAAAACAGCTGCAGCAAGACCAGCATAGGGCCGGGCCAAACAGCCCCCCCATCATTGCCAAGGCCATCACAGGTAGAGCGTGACTCGGAGGAGGAACAACCTGAGCCTGCCCCAGTAGGCAGAAGGAGGCGTGCCCAGTATGCCCTGGCCTTGGCAAAGAGGCAACGCATAGCACATACACTGGCTCAGTAGGAGCCCTAGGAATGATACCCCCTCTGACTCACTCAAATAATAACATGGATGCCTAAAATGAATAGAAAACAAACGAAAAGGCTCGGACTCCTTGCTCCAGCAAACAGAAGGTCTGAATATCCTCAGCAGGAAATATAGCGAAACAAATTCCTTAACGCAAAATTTATTAATACAGCGTTTTCGCCATGTGCACTGACACAGCTTCTTCAGAGTGAAAAAACAAGTACCAATTGCACTAAGACAGTTTTTAGATCATTTACAAGGAAGTGATGTCATGGCCAATAGAAGAATTAAAAGTACATAAAAAAGTACATAAAAAAACTTTTAAAAACAATTTGTTTTCAACATAGCGCATCAATGAAGTAATCATCTTAAAACTGAAAATAATAAATTAACATCATGTATACCTTGAAGTTAATAGCTCCTAACACATTAAAAAGCTAATAGTTTTAATAATTTTGATTACAATAGAAAATATTAATTTATAAGCAGTGTGGTACAATACATCTGGGGACTGTTTATACTTCTAGAATGAAAATGCACATCCTTAATATAAGCCTCATAAGAAAAACTACTAAATAGTTCAAAAGTTGAACAGTAACCAACTAGTGTAATAGTGTAGAAGAGAACTGTGGTCATCTTAGATAACTTCTCAGTTTTAAAACTGAAGAAATATTACAGTTCTCGTTTAATCCTGGGTGCTTAAATGCATCAGTTCTAAGTTGCCACTCAAGTTCGCAAAGTTCCAACAGTAATGGTATAGGGCCCCCCCTGATGTTACCCTGTATTTGGTCTATTGCCATGAATGAAAAACTATGGCCTGGAAAATTAATTATGTGTCTAGCAAGTGCGTTGCTCTCGTTTTTGTTCCTGATCGCATATAGGTGTTCATACATGCGGTCACGAAGACTACGATCGGTCTTACCGATGTAGAAAGACGAGCAGCAATCGCAAAAGGCCACATAGATGATAGATTTACTTTCGCAATTAAGGGGGGCTCTAATAGAATATTTTTTGTTACGGATTAGAAACGTTTGTCCTGATCTAACTTTAATGCATCTGTTACAGAAACCACATGGGAACATACCTACTTTTCTATTAAACAAGGTTTTAGGAACATTCCTTTGTAATAATTCCTTAAGATTGTTGTTTCTTTTAAACACAAATTTGGGACCTACACCAAATTTGTCAATGAGTAAGGAATTACTCAAAATGAAGTCCCAGTTCTTATGTATGATGGTCATTATGGCCTTCGAGTCTAAGCTGAAGGTCATGATGTAACTAATAGATGGGTCAAAGGGAGTAAGTTCAGGTAGTAACACAACCGGTGTATGGTTTGTGCTGGTGATGTCATCAAGGCCATTTGCTAAATGGGTGGGAGACAGTACAGTGTTGTCCCCTCTTAAAATAGCTTTAAAGAAACCATTTATCCTTTTTGTGTGCACTTCCGAAATGAGTTCACGTATAAGGTCAAGTGGATAGTCTCTATTAGTAAACATTTCAGACAAAAAATCACATTCTTTATGAAAGTCCTCCAACGTACTGCACATCTTGGCCGCCCTCACTAATTGGCCCTTAACAATGGCTTTTTTCTGTTTAAAGGGGTGGTGGCTCGAGAAGTGTAAAAAAGAGTTGCAGTACGTTGGCTTTCTAAAGATGTTTGATGTGTAAGAATGGGTCTGTGTGTTTTTAAACAATTTAATGTCAAGATAGTCAATTTCAATACTAGAGAATTTGTACGTGAATTTCAAAAAATCGGTGGTAGAATTTATGGAATTAATGAAGGCATCAGCTTCAGGGAGGTCACCCCTGAATAACAAAAATACGTCATCCAGGTACCTCGTGTAAAATTTTACCTGTGTCATTAAGGTGGTGGATGCAAAGAGCAGATGTTTCTCCCAATAACCCATAAAGAAATTTGCCACAGAGGCCCCACAAGGGGACCCCATGGCAACTCCCTGTTTTTGAAGAAAATATTTCTTGTTGAAAATGAAATAATTTGAAGACATGACTATGTCCAAGAGTTCAGTGGTAAGTTCAATTTCTAATCTAGGTGCACCTAGTTCTTGTAGTAACAATGCAATCCACTCGAGGGCTTCCTGGTGGGGTATTGAGGTGTATAAGTCCACCACATCAACAGTGAGAAAGTTATCATCACTGTTGAAGGGTAGACTATTAATACGTTCCAGGAATGACCAAGAGTCTTTGCAAACACCAGGCAAGAGTTGGACATATTTAGATAAAAGTTTGTCCACAACCTTGGCACATGGGTAAGTCATAGAGGACCTTCCGTCAATCAAGGCCCTCATAGGTGGGTTTAACAGGTCTTTATGGACCTTGGGGATGCCGAACATAATTGGGAGCTTTGGTTTGTCCCAAGTAAACTAGGTGACATTACAAAAGAAATTATTAATCTTAAGTGTTTCGTGAGAAAATTAAACTTAAAATTGTTTTTCAATAATGAAAGTATTCCACCAGACACCCCATTGTTCAAATTACCAAGTGTTTTTAACCCACCACTCCACCCTTCACTTGCCCTCTTTGAACATGTGTGCGAAGTAGATCTTAGACACTTGTTCAATGACTATTCTTTGAGAAGGTCTAATTGGGTATTTAACACTTCTAAAGAACAACTTGACTTACTTACTAACCTCTGTCATGAACCAGTACGTTTAATGAAACCAGATAAAGGAGGTGGGTTGGTCATACTTAAAAATGAAGTGTATAATGAAAAAATGACCTTGGTTCTAGACTCGCCAGCTTACTCAGAAGCTTCTATCAGTGAAATTCACACTGCACATAATAGGATGAGGGGCTATTTCCGGGATTTGTACCTTGAAAACAAAATAGATTTGGATACTTATAATTATATGGACATCATATTACCAAAGCTCCCAATTATGTTCGGCATCCCCAAGGTCCATAAAGACCTGTTAAACCCACCTATGAGGGCCTAGATTGACGGAAGGTCCTCTATGACTTACCCATGTGCCAAGGTTGTGGACAAACTTTTATCTAAATATGTCCAACTCTTGCCTGGTGTTTGCAAAGACTCTTGGTCATTCCTGGAACGTATTAATAGTCTACCCTTCAACAGTGATGATAACTTTCTCACTGTTGATGTGGTGGACTTATACACCTCAATACCCCACCAGGAAGCCCTCGAGTGGATTGCATTGTTACTACAAGAACTAGGTGCACCTAGATTAGAAATTGAACTTACCACTGAACTCTTGGACATAGTCATGTCTTCAAATTATTTCATTTTCAACAAGAAATATTTTCTTCAAAAACAGGGAGTTGCCATGGGGTCCCCTTGTGGGGCCTCTGTGGCAAATTTCTTTATGGGTTATTGGGAGAAACATCTGCTCTTTGCATCCACCACCTTAATGACACAGGTAAAATTTTACACGAGGTACCTGGATGACGTATTTTTGTTATTCAGGGTGACCTCCTGAAGCTGATGCCTTCATTAATTCCATAAATTCTACCACCGATTTTTTGAAATTCACGTACAAATTCTCTAGTATTGAAATTGACTATCTTGACATTAAATTGTTTAAAAACACACAGACCCATTTTTACACATCAAACATCTTTAGAAAGCCAACGTACTGCAACTCTTTTTTACACTTCTCGAGCCACCACCCCTTTAAACAGAAAAAAGCCATTGTTAAGGGCCAATTAGTGAGGGCGGCCAAGATGTGCAGTACGTTGGAGGACTTTCATAAAGAATGTGATTTTTTTGTCGGAAATGTTTACTAATAGAGACTACCCACTTGACCTTATACGTGAACTCATTTCAGAAGTGCACACAAAAAGGACAAATGGTTTTTTTAAAGCTATTTTAAGTGGGGACAACACTGTACTGTCTCCCACCCATTTAGCAAATGGCCTTGATGACATCACCAGCACAAACCATACACCGGTTGTGTTACTACCTGAACTTACTCCCTTTGACCCATCCATTAGTTACATCATGACCTTCAGCTTAGACTCGAAGGCCATAATGACCATCATACATAAGAACTGGGACTTCATTTCGAGTAATTCCTTACTCATTGACAAATTTGGTGTAGGTCCCAAATTTGTGTTTAAAAGAAACAACAATCTTAAGGAATTATTACAAAGGAATGTTCCTAAAACCTTGTTTAATAGAAAAGTAGGTATGTTCCCATGTGGTTTCTGTAACAGATGCATTAAAGTTAGATCAGGACAAACTTTCCTAATCCGTAACAAAAAATACTCTATTAGAGCCCCCCTTAATTGCGAAAGTAAATCCACCATCTATGTGGCCTTTTGCGATTGCTGCTCGTCTTTCTACATCGGTAAGACCGATCGTAGACTCCGTGACCGCATGTACGAACATCTATATGCGATCAGGAACAAAAACGAGAGCAACGCACTTGCTAGACACATAATTAATTTCCCAGGCCATAGTTTTTCATTCATGGCAATAGACCAAATACAGGGTAACATCAGGGGGGGCCCTATACCATTATTGTTGGAACTTTGCGAACTTGAGTGGCAACTTAGAACTGATGCATTTAAGCACCCAGGATTAAATGAGAACTGTAATATTTCTTCAGTATTAAAACTGAGAAGTTACCTAAGATGATTACAGTTCCTTTTTACACTATTCACCCTAGGTGGTCACCGTTCAACTTTTGAACTATTTAGTAGTTTTTCTTATGAGGCTTATATTAAGGTTGTGCATTTTCATTCTAGAAGTATAAACAGTCCCCAGATGTATTGTACCACACTGCTTATAAATTAATATTTTCTATTGTAATCAAAATTATTAAAACTATTAGCTTTTTAATGTGTTAGGAGCTATTAACTTCAAGGTATACATGATGTTAATTTATTATTTTCAGTTTTAAGATGATTACTTCATTGATGCGCTATGTTGAAAACAAATTGTTTTTAAAAGTTTTTTTATGTACTTTTTTATGTACTTTTAATTCTTCTATTGGCCATGACATCACTTCCTTGTAAATGATCTAAAAACTGTCTTAGTGCAATTGGTACTTGTTTTTTCACTCTGAAGAAGCTGTGTCAGTGCACATGGCGAAAACGCTGTATTAATAAATTTTGCGTTAAGGAATTTGTTTCGCTATATTTCTTGCTGAGGATATTCAGACCTTCTGTTTGCTGGAGCAAGGAGTCCGAGCCTTTTCGTTTGTTTTCTAATGGATGCCTAAAATGACATGACTTGCTCACAAACATGTACAGGGAAGAGTAATATGCACATCTAACAGAGGCAGCCCTGCAGCACCACCTGAGGCATGAATGCCATGTGTTAAGTAATGTAACAACATGTACTATATGCCACACATGAGCACCCTGACTAACATCCACCCTCACAAAGCATGAAGCCACAAAATGACAATGGGATAATCAAGTGCAATAACTGGCTGAAGTAATGCAGTTAGTCAAAGGGGAGCCAATGTGTTTCAGGCTGGGAAGACATGCGGAGCATGACATGATGCACCACCTGCTAGGGGTGGTGTGCACCTATCATGCCATGCCCCATGGATACTGGCAAAGGCTGTCAGTACCCACAGCATGCCCTGAATAGGTAAGTCTCAAAACACAAACCCACCTTCATAGGTTCTACTAGGGATAGGAACCTAGATGTAATGCTACCCAATGACAGATGTCTAAACAGCAAGATGTGTGCAGTGTAAACGCACACAGTATGGAGAATGTAGATAACAGTCCTGTAATAGAGAACTGGGTCAAGGCTCACATCAGCACCCTAACACTACCAGGTCACACCTCATACTGTGCTGTACAGCTGCAAAACATGGAACAAGCTACAAAAGGAGGGTGACTAGCAAGAAATGGCAAGGATAACCACACCCCCATGTTGGTACCACAACAAGAAGCAGCATGGATTAGCCATGGTCAAATACCAATGGCTAAAACCACCTCCCAGTATATAGCCTGCTGCAGACTACTGTCCTAATACCAGGAACTGCACCTGGCCTATGTCGGAATACATGAATATATCAAGCCCCCCAAACCACATTATATTGCTTGACTGAAAATACCCAGACATACACCGGGAGCATTATACTAGCACCAACACAGTAGGAGAAAATTACCCAGAATTCATAAACCAAAATGCCCAGGAACAATGTACCACTCCCACAAGAGGGGTAAGCATACTGGATGTGACAATCAGCAACATATGCACTGGATGGCAAGATGAGAAGTGTACCCCTCACTGGTAAGACCAGACCATAGAGTAATCACACTGGATATACACATCCTGACCCCAGTCCCTGGCCAGAATACCACAGTGAAAAACATGTGTAAACATAGGTTGCAGCCCTCAAAACTGATGTTGAATCCACAAAAGGCCCTGTGCAAGTGCAGAATATGGGACACACCACAGAACATGTTATACAGGCATTCCATGAACACAGCCAGGAATGCTTGGAGTATGCAATCACAAATAACAACACACAATGCCATACACACAGGCATCTGGCATGCTGGACACCAGCCATTACCAAACCATGCAAGAGAATGAGGAAGCTACCACATGATAGAGCAAACATAAAAAGGAAAGTAATCACTGACCAGTAGTATAGCAATAACATATGTCCACACATGCAATCCACTAAGTCCAGCCACAACAAGTAGAATCTGTGAATCAAGAGGCAATGTGACACCAGTGCCAAGTACACAGACAACCACAACACCCCCCAATAAATACAAATATATGTGATAGATGCATCCATGTATCCAAACCAGAGGTTGAGCTCCACCAACTCAGTACTGTCAAAACTAGTCAGGAGGAGAAGGTAACCACATACACCACAAACCCAGTCCCACATAGACCTACCACAACTGTAAACCAAACACATAAACACAGACAAATATTCCCGGAGGCCTTAATTACAAACACACCACACCAACAGAAGCCTCCAAAGCAGATCACAAGCAACAACAACCTTCAAACAAAGAACATGCAACGAATAGTACACAAAGCTGGTGTGCCAAACAGTCACATGCCAGAAGGAGAAACAACATGCCTGATACAGTCTTAATAGGTGTCTGTATAGGCAGACACACTGCTGTCCCACTCACCAGACAGAACAAGGGAAAGAGTAGAGTAAGCTGCATGTAGGCTGCCACAAAATGCCACATAACACAAGTATGCAGGTCACCCCAAAGCAAGCAGAAATATGATGCACTCAATGTCCATGCTGGTGTGAATTACCTGAGATGTACCTCCCTGGTTAACATGAAAAGAGACATGGATGGTCCCTCTGAGTATGTACCCCAGGGCGGTATGACACTGGCTGTGTGCAGCATCCAACCCTCACCAAGAATGATGCCACAGTACAAACACAGAATGCTTATGTTTAACAGCTGGCACAGTTACAGCTGTCAGTCCAAGAGGGTCTAATGTCTGTCTGCTTGAGATGTCAAGCATGACAAGCCATGCTGCTGTTCCATGGATGGCTTGCACCCGTTACCCGTGTGTGTCTGGATACTGGATAAGGCCTTTGCCGCCTCCATAGAGCCGTATGTAGGCAAGGCCAAAAAGACTACCCACCACCCTAGAAAACATAAGTGGTAGGAAACATAAGGGTAATGCTGACCAATGCCAGATGTGTAAACTGCAATATGCATGCCCCTGAGGCACTTCCCATTATGGAGAACATCGATGTCTGTGCAGTGACAGAAGCCTGTTGCAAGCCTAGGGAGAGCACACCAGCACTACTAGGTTATACAATATATCATGTGTTATGGCCCCAACACCTGCACCAAAACATCAAAGGAGGGGGAGTATCCATATGCAGCACAGACACCCATATTGCCAGGTAACTGACAATGCACAAAGCAGCGGAGACCACCCATGTGCACATAACTGTAGTCAAAACTGCTGTACAGTCTGTAGCATGCAACAGACCACACTCTCACACACAAGAACTCCACCCAGACATCCTGAAGACACTGGACAGTATGAATGTCCCACCAAATAACAGACAAGGTACACACAAATTACCACATAGGTGTCAAACCATTATGTATGCAAGGAGTAATCAGGGACCTAGGGACACAGGTCGACATTAATATGTCATGTGACACCCACAATGCCAATGTGGCTATGAAGATTGTCGATATTGGACACTGTATCATGAAAGGATTCACATCAACATCAACAGAGGTCACTGTGCCACTGTACTGTTCCCTTATCAGACGCATAATCTAGTATAATGACTCATATGGGATGTACTGTACGTGACACCTGCAGCGGTTCGGAAGAACTCATAGTTACCCCACCAACAGGATAAAGGGTGTGAAATATATGTCATATGCTGCCTGGCTGTAGACACCCCAGATGACTGCAGTCACAGACTGCCTACACAGAGGCATTGTATGTCTGTTGTACAAGGCCATGTCCAACACAGGAGTAATGGACATGCTCCACCACAGGAAATCAAAGCCATTGGAGCTGTGAGAGTCAGAGATGTCAGCCTCAACACATAATGAAATAAGATGTGCTGGAGGGACAGATACATAACCCAGAGGCTCCCCACACCCAGAAACAGGATCCCAATCCATGGTAGGCAGAGCCCCTCACTGACAACCCTCAACAGGAATATTGCCAAGTGGATGGATGACCGTACATGTATACTGGGGGTCCTCACTGTGTCACGACCAGACAGAGGCACAGTGAAGAACTTCATAAATGGCCATAATTGAACATAGCAAGGGGTGACGAAAGACACACACACTCTGGCTAGGATTACTAATGGCCTAGGGTGTATAGCCTAGTATGAACCCATGAACCTATGAAGATACAAAACGTACAGGACAATAAGAATAATCACAAGGGTTACCCAACTGATGGTAGGAACCATGTTGGGCATCCACAGATATGCTCTGAATCACACAGATATCACAAACAACATACCAAACACACATACATATTGCTAACATACAACCTGTCAGGTGCAGTGCAAACACCCCCCCCCCCAGAGTGCAAAATACCTATCCCAGCAGACTGATGGTCCCCTGACATTGCAGATGCTGAGGTAACAGCCATCAGCTGAAAAGCAGAACACACAGCAGCAAAGGTATGTGATGGTGTCCTGTGCTGAGGCCAACATGGACTCCAAGAATAATGGAATGCCAAATCATACTACTGCCGAATGTCAGCCTTACCACAGGATATGTACCCAAAGAGCAGTGTACAACAACAGTGATCCATCACAACAAAGGTGTTGCCTGAATGGATACTCCAAACTACCACCCCAGGATCCTGACAAGCTTGTTCTGCACAGCTATGGAAAGGATCAGTATGTACCGCAGACATAAGGCAATTGTGGACTTACTGATACTGGACCCTACACAGTGTGGCTGTCGTAACTGCAGAACCTGCCCCTAAACATGTCTGACCCATTTGAAGCAGTCATTAAGGTCATTGATGAGGGCAATGTGGTCCACACAGTGTAGCTGGACCGTGCACATGCTTCTAGACAATATCGTATGAGTTCAGTATGGATATGTTCAGCAGCTTAAATATAAACCCCTATGTCAGTAGAGGGGTTGCAAATCAGACCAAGGACAGAACTGACATGGTCAGACATGCCGCATCCATGTCAGACTACAAAGCAGATATGAGTGGCATCCCACAAGGCCTGGTCTTGGCCCACCCACCCCTGTTCTGTATATATGTCCCATAGGTATAGGCCAACATGGAAGGACTGTGACTGAACATGTATGCAGAGGAGTACAAACAGCCCACCATATCCGACCCCCAGCTGACACAAGCAACCCACAAAAGGGCCACCTACAAACAGACAACTGTAGCAATAGCCATGTCAGCAAGCTAATTGCAGAACTGTGTATAGACAACCACCGTGGATATACAGTAAGTGCCCACAAATTACCACACATGTGTTAACCCATGAGGTACCTAACATGTAATGTGAGACCTGGGTACAAAAGGTGATAGATATCCTGCACTGGACAAACATGTGGCTGTAGTGTTGCAGAAACATATACTATATACTCACCCAAACATGAAGGTTGGCAGATGTAGATAAGGGGAACTCACTGTGGCTCTGCAGTCATCCTCCATCAGCATCACAAGTGACTACAATAGCCCCTGTGGGATATACCGCAGCAGACACCTCCATCAACTGTAAAGTCCACAACAGTACCCTACCAGGAGTAGCAAAGAGCATGAACAGATGCCATGTGTTGCCTGAGTAAACAAACTGCAGCCCCACACACCGCCATACTTCCCAGCTACAGGAAAGCTGTGCCTGATGTATGAAGCCATGTCCAACCTGGAATGAATGAACATGTTGCACCTTGTACAATCTGAATGGCAGTGAGCTATGCACATAGAGACCTGAGCCCCAGCACTGACATACATAGGACAAGCTGTACAGAATGATCCATAACACAGAAGGCACCCCAACTCTTCAGTAAACTCCTGGTACAGGTCAGCCAGAGAGTTACATATCGACACCCCTCAAGAGGAATCCTGATGAGTGGATGGGAGATGGTAGGCTAACCCTGGGTATCACTGTTATGTCAGAGGTAGACGGAGGCACAGTATACTAACCATGACATATGTCATGGCAAACTCCAGTTACAATGTGTGTCGAAGGACAAACACACCCTGTGACTAGCATCAGAAATGGCCTAGGGAACATCGCTAGTGTTTGCCAATGTCCACCCATGTTGTGTAATACACTAGCAATGTTGGACGAGCCTGGTGTAGGTAGTCCATATCTGAACATATTGCAACATGGTCATATGTGCACAACTGGCCCCTACACAGTCTGTTGTGCTCACTATGAAGATGTCAAGCAGTCATAGGACTAAAGCCCAAGATACTGTCCACCACAGTGAAAGTACTGAACAAGTACACTATACGGTACTACAGTGTTAGGTCATTATGAAAGTATGTTGAGAACTGTCTGCAAAGTATCCCATGCAATCCCTGCAGGCACAGTATAATCCCTGTTGTGGCAGACATGAAGCAGTTGGCCAGTTAGCACACAACATGACACCCAACACACAACCATAATCATAAGATATTGTTGAAGTTCACACACACCCAAATATGTGGTGGACTTCAGAGTGCAACATATGGAAAGCTCACACTGGGCATGCTCACACACTTAGAGAAATGAGGCATATGTCAGACAACATGCCATGGAAAGGCTGAACTGGGCATGCTCACACACTTAGGCCATATCTCCGTTTAGCAGTTGGCCACACATATCTGGTATTTGTAATGCGTCAGTCCAGGAACCAACCACAACACAGCAATCAGCCCAGTGCACACAGTAAATGACTACAGAGACATAAGTGATATAGTGGATCGCCGTCATATGCAAACATCTTCCACAGATACACAAGTTGGTCATAGGAACAGGGAATGCTATGGCAATAAAGACCTGCAAACAGTAGAAAAGCACAACAAATATTGTGCGTCCGACAATTGATCATATGGGTGTAGAGGTCAATACTAGGCTTGTTGCCCTAGGGAATGACAGCTCAGCCAGAGTGTGCTTGGCATCTGCATCCCCAGGACAGTAGGCTACTGTGCCACTGTAAAGTAGGTCACAGAAGGAAACATGTGAGGCTAGTGAGCTGTGCCTCTGTCAAGCAGGGGCACTGTGGAGGTCCCAGGGATTGAATGTGCTAAGCCACAGCCATGTTGTCGGTGTGTACTGTGAGAGGGTTGCTGAGGATCTCTGACAGTAGGTGTCCGTCAATAACAGACTGAGGGTAGCCCTATCCGCATTCTCTGGACGATTCCACTGTCAACACTGTGTTGTAATGAGTATGTGTGAATGAAGTGCCATGCCAGAACTGTTCACAGTTGTCCTCCCTCTGTGGGCTACAGCTCTGCAATGTATTATGTCACTCTGTCTGTTGTACGGCACATATATGGCTGGTGTACAGCTGACAGGTGTCTTGTTGTGGAGCAGTCATGGGTATATGTGGGATAGCATGACCAATGCAAACCATACACATGCTCATAGAATGCAATTGTCAAGGATTATGCTGAGTGGCCAGTATAGTCCCCCAGCATGGGTCCTCTGAAGTCGTCCACCCCAGTCTACACAAGTGTAGAGTCTGCTTGTGCTAAATACAGTTTGTGTGCAGTGACAACCTTGCCTGGGGTGGAGATGGGATATGGATGTCCAGGGAAAGGTGGGTATGGTCAGATATCAACAATGGTGGTCTACCTCTGGTGTGGAACAGTGAGTACCCACGTTGCAGATGGACAGGTGCAATATGTATTCCCCCATGTGGCTGTGGTGTGTGGTTCTGCCATAGCACATGGACCCACAAATTGTAGTGGCTGTAGGGTAAAGTGGTAGAGGCCTGAGTAGTTCTCACACACAATATGCCTGTACCTGATGTTAACAACTGGAATGGTGTATGTGAACACCTGCATATCCTGGCACTGTTCCCAGGGAAGCTAAGTGTGTGTCCTGTATGTGGGTGTGGTGTTCTGCACTGGTTGTGTTGTGTGTTACAGGTCCTGTGGTCCCAAAGCATGGTATAGAACATAACCTGCCAGTGCAATGTGCATATCTGACCCTGACGTAGGTGGCTGCAAATGCATATATATATATATATATATATATATATATATATATATATATATATATATATATATATATATGCGATCCCCCACCTGACAGGTAGTACTACATGTACATACCTCTGTAGAAATAAAGATGTCAGCACCCTATAAATACTACAGGTGCAGAACAGATGCCCAGTAATTCGAATAGTGTGCTCTGCTAATGTGTCTCCCTCAAGTGTCATAATATAGTTAGGTAGGGGTTCGAATCCTGCAAATGCTCAGTGTGTGTGTGTGTGTGGGTAGGTGAGTGGGGTTTGTGTGTGTGAAAGGCTGTGAGAGGGAAATGTCCCTTTTGGCAATTGGGAAAACACACTACAGGATGCACATTCCCCTTTCTAAACACTGATGATGTCAGCACCCTATAAATACAGCAGGAGAAGGGAAACCTGCCAGTAATGTGAATAGCACGCTCCACTAATGCGTCCCTCTCGAGTGTCATAACATAGTTAGATAGGGGTTTGAATCCTGTACATGCTCAGTGTGTGTGGAGGGGGTTAGTGTGTGTTCAAGACTATTTGAAAGAAGTATCCCTTTTGCCAACAAGGAGAATACACTACAGGATGCACATTCCCCTATCTAAGCACGGATGATGTCAGCACCCTATAAGTACAGCAGGAGAAGGGAAACCTCCCAGTAATGCGAATAGCGCGCTCTGCTAATGCGTCCGTCTCGAGTGTCATAACATAGTTAGGTAGTGGTTTGAATCCTGCAAATGGCAAGTGTGTGTGTTTAGATGAGGGGGGTTAGTGTTTGTGCAATTTTGTGTGAGGGAAATGTCCCTTTTGGCAACTGGGAGAACACACTACAGGATGCACATTCCCCTTTCTAAACACAGATGATGTCAGCACCCTATAAGTACAGCAGGAGAAGGGAAGCCTCCCAGTAATGCGAATAGCATACTTCACTAATGCGTTCGCCCCGAGTGTTATAACATAGTTAGGTAGTGGTTTGAATCCTGCAAGTGTGTGTGTTTGGATGAGGGGGGTTAGTGTGTGTGCAATTTTGTGTGAGGGAAATGTCCCTTTTGGCAACTGGGAGAACACACTACAGGATGCACATTCCCCTTTCCAAACACAGATGATGTCAGCACCCTATAAGTACAGCAGGAGAAGGGAAGCCTCCCAGTAATGTGAATAGCCCACTCTGCTAATGCGTCTCTCCCGAGTGTCGTAATATAGTTAGGTAGGAGTTTGAAACCTATAAATGGCATGTGTGTGTGTTTGGATGTGGGGACTCTGTGTGTGTGCAATTCTGTATGAAAAACATGTGCTTTTTTGAAATCAGGAGATCACACTACATGATGCACATTACCCTTTCCAAACAGTGATGATGACAGCACCCTATACATACAGCTTGAGAAGAAACATCTGCCAGTACTCAGAATAGCACAACCTGCTACAGCGTCACTCTCAAGTGCCATAACATATTTAGGTAGGGGTTTGAAACCTGCAAGTGGCAAGTGTGTGTGTGTTTGGATGAGGGGAGTTTGTGTGTGTGCATTTCCGTATGAAAAACATGTTAGTTTTGGCAATCAGGAAATCACACTACCTGATGCACATTACCCTTTCAAAATACTGATGTTGTCAGCACCCTATAAGTACAGCCAGAGAAAAGGAACTATCTAGTAATTCGAATAGTGCGCTTTGCTAATGCGTCTCTCTCACGTGTCGTGACTTAGTTAGGTAGGGGAATGAATCCTGCAAATGGCAAGTGTGTGTGTGTGGGGGTAGTAGGGTGTGTGTAAATGCAAGTGTGAGAGAACAGATCCTTTTGGCAAATACTACAATACACCAGATGCAGCATATTCCCCCAGTAAACACAGGGGATGTCACCACACTATCAGCACAGCCAAACAGGGCTAGTTGGCTAGTAATGCCAATAGTGCGCTCTGCTACTTTGTCTATTACCATTGTCAGAGTACAGATAGGTATGTTTTGGTAACCCACAACTGCCACGTGTGGTTGTGTCACACAGTATGACCTTGTGTGGGTCTTTGTACATAACAATGCATGCCATTGCCTAAACCAGCAGTGGCATTGCACACATGATGTATGTGTGACACATACACATAAATACCTGTGACCTGCAGTAGTTACCATGTCTGACACATGCCTCGAGTGGATAAATGGTATTTGCAATGTATACCAATATGACTGTGTCTTACTGTGCAGGGTCCGCACGCGGTATGTGTCTATACAGTGTGGATGCATATAGTAAAATACCTACAGCAGGGGATACACATCTGGACTGGGCCATATAGTGTACATGTAGTCGATGTACAGGTGCTGCATGTTCCCACCTGTTGTGGTAGTGGTAACATGTCATTCCACTGCAATTCAGTGACCACATGCTGTGAACCCTTCAACTAGTGTGTTGTAGCTACAGTAATGCTCACGCACAATGTTTGGCTGGATGCAGTCCAGCCATATAAACACAGTTCTTGAGACTGTCATATTGCCAGTGCTGTTATGGAGGATAGGTGGTCTTCCTGTGTATGGGAGGGTTGTGTGTGCCAGGCTATGAACCAGATGGCAGTCCGACACACTGTTAGCTGCACATGATTAGGCCCTGATGCTTTGTGCTGTGCCAACAACCTGGAGGTGTGTGTATCTGTGGTACCATGGGATACCACCCCCCCTGTCCATGTGTGTTACATGTGTAGGGGATGACAGGCATGGTATCGGGCATAACCTGTCAGTGATGGGTAACACCTGTGAGCCATGAATCAGGAATCTGGTACTGCACAGACACTGCAGTTCACCGTGCTGAGGACAGTGTCCGGTGCATGCATCTTCTGGTGTACACTGCTGTTGTTGTGTAGCAGCACTGTTAGTGTCCTAACCTGTGTGATACCCATGGAAGTGGCTATGTAAACCGTGTCCTACAGCATAAGGAAGTATGTGTGTACCAAGGAGCTTTGCCATTATACATCGGGCCATGGGTGTCACGTGCAAGATGACCCTTGCACATCATTGTGGCTTCCCTAGCATGTAAGCACACGTTGACAGCCAGCAGATACCCTATGAATGACATTGGAGACTGAGCATAATGCAGACATACAACACCCTTCCCACATATAGTGGTAGCATACCTGGCGAGGGTATGTTGGCAACCAAGATCAGGCTCATACTGGCCTGTGCCACATGCTGAGAGATCCATTCTATGTTCCCTATCATGTAGTCCAGGGAGGTATGTCTCAGGTCAGCCATACTGGCATGGTCAATGAACGAGTCATATGTGTCCATGCCTCTGACTGACCTGTATGCATGTGTTCTGTGGTGGACCATAGTGCCCCTGAGGCATATCACTGTGACCTTCACCAGATACAGCCTGGTGAGCGGGACCCCAGTGCAGCACCCAAGACAGGTACCTGACACATCTGTAGCAGGTGTGTTGTGTAGCCCTACAGGCTGTGACTGTGTGGCATGTGCTCTGTTCTGACGGAACATATGCCTGTGTGCCAGCTGCGGAGGTGTGTGATGCTCAGGCAGGATGCTATTCTGAGTCCCCACGTATGCCCCAGTGTGTTCAGCATGCTGTCAGTGTGTGTCAATGTCTGACTTGTATTGTAGTCACTGTAATATATTTTATTTATTTATTTATTTATCCTACATTTGTTGACGGGGATAATCCGACTGGATGCATGTCCATTTCCAGGGGAGGCCTGGGGAGAAAAGCTACAAGGGTAAGCAGATACAGCATTACATAATACCAGCATTACATATTACAAACAGATTATTTACAGAGATTACATAAGTAAGCAAGTTAAACATGTTCCACAGGTTAATGTTAGTCCTGAGCACAAGTCAGGATTAAATTAAATTACACAGTAAACTGGTTAACAGATTTTACACATTCGAGTTAGCCAGGCTTGATACATTGACATAGCCAGTTAAGTGACAAATGTTGTTTGAGTCTAGTGTTAAATTGACCTAAGGTGGAAAGTAAGGTAATATCAGCTGGAAGTGAGTTCCAGGATCTACTTACAGAGTTTGCAAAGAGAGAATCACCGGCTGTGTTATTAAATTTGCTAGTCTGAATTAGTAGTTTGTTAGAGGATCAAAGTGGTCTAGGATTGTTATAGGAGGTGATAATATTTGAAGTGCAGGAGTATTGTCCGGATTATAGAGGATTTTATAGGACATAATCAGTTGGTTATACTGTATTAGGCTGGGTAGTTCAAGCCAACCAAGCTGATTTAGATTGATGCAATGATGTGTCCTAAAAGGCAGCCCAGTGGCAAACCTGGCAATGTGTTTGTAGCAAATTGAGTGTTTGTTAAGGACAGTCTTGTTCATATTTGAGAGTAGAGGGGATGCATACAGAAGGGTTGAAAGAAGGTGTGAGCGAGCTATGGCACCTTTAGCTGGAGGGGTTAGGAAGGCTTATATTCTGTAAAGTGACCCTAGTTTTTATTGATGGCTTTGATAATTTGGTTAACATGTAGGTCACATTTGAGATTATTGTCTATGATGACACCTAATAGTTTAGTAGATGGGTCAGGGGAGATTATTGTGCCATCAGTTGATGTTATGGTAAAGGTGAAGGTGGTAGACCTACGTGTTGGTGAAATAACAGCAGTTTAGTTTATTTGGGATTTAGAATCAGACGATGTTAGAAAGCCAGTTTTCTATTGTATTAAAGGTGGTCTGGGTAGCTGACCATAACTCTACTGGAGATGTGGCTGAGCAGATCAGAGTAGAGTCTTCAGCATATTGGACACAGCTGACTTTTGGGATGACAGTATAAAGGTCGTTAATGAAGATGGAGAACAGCAAGGGCCCTAGTATTGAGCCTTGTGGTACTCTGAGGGTGTTAGGTAGAAGGTTAGAGAGTTTGTTCTGCCAGAGGCCTGCTGTCGACCATGCAGGTAGGATTGAAACCATTGGAAGGCTCCAGTATCTAGACAGAATGTTTGCAGGGTGTGGATTACAAGTTGGTGATCAACCATATCGTATGCCTTGGAATGATCTAAAAAGAGGGCTGAGGATATATAATTAGTGTTGCAAGTATGGTTTATGGTGTTAGTAAAGGCTAGGAGGCCTGAAGTAGTGCTGTGATGAAGACGGAAGCCATGCTGAGTGTCTGCCATAAGGTGATTTTGGATTAGGTGGTGCATGAATTGTCTATGAATAAAGTTTCCATAATCTTTGCAAGTGGAGAGAGTATAGCTATTGGCCTATAACAGGAGAATTCAGTAGAGCTGCCTCCTTTGTGAAGTGGGATTACATAGGATATTTTCCAGATGGTGGGAAATTTAGATTCTACCATGACTCGTTTGATTAGTTTTGAGACGGGGTAAGCAATAGCATCATCTGATTTCTGTAGGTACTCGGCAGGGAGTTGATCAGCAGAAAGTGTAGTGGGTTTCACTTTTTCAATCAAGGTACGGAGAAGTAAGTGGCGACTGGTTGGCAGCTGAACGCAAGTAGGTTTCTAGGGGTGCTACTTTCAGGACCAGGGGAGCTAGGAGGTAGATAGCTAGCTAGGGCTTGAAATGTCTCAGTAAAGAATTGGTCAAAACTATCAGAAACATCTTCAGGGGTTTTATCAATAGTAGCAGCAGGGATTGGGGTTGAAGTTTGTCCAGGATGTAGTATATATGACATGCCACCTGACAGGGTATGGCATTACTGGGTTCAGAGAGCTCAGTCCCCAGATTGGCTGTGTGGTGGCATCCCACACATGTGTTGTACGTTCCTGGCCAAGGGTGATGGCTGACTGCATACATGTGGCAGTCGTGACATTGCCACATGACTCACATAAACCACAACTGGACCATAGAGGTGATTCACAGGTTACCTTTGCACATGCTACCCTAGTAGTGTGATTGCCATGGTGAGTACCAACACATAGGTATGCCTGAGTCAGCCACTGATACCACCAATTGACATGTGTGTGTATGTGTGTTGGTGAGGGGCAGCAGTACAGGGTGGGGCAGTGTTGGTGCAGTGTGTGCATGAATGTGGTCACCCTAGGTGTTAACATTTCGCATGTGTGTATGCACACACAGTTCCACCTCACGGCTGCCATATACAGGGGTTTGTGGACAGCCACAGACTGCACCTGGCAGGTCATACAGATCAGTGTCTGTGGGCATGCACACGGTACCTGTGCCTGGCAGGGGTGCTACGGACCGTATCCAGTACTAAGCCAGACTGGGTACTGTCATCAGAAGCGGGAGTGTGTTGACTGGACACAGGTCCCTGTTGGGACTGTCCAGAGCCACGTGCACATGGTTTCCTGGGGTGTTCCGATGACAGCACAGACCCAGCATTGCTGGGGCTGCTGCTGGCACTATGGGGGCGTGCGCGAGCCTGTTGTCGTCCATGCCGACTGCCAGCTGCTGCTGTTGCCAGCATACGGCCACGTCAATGCTGCAAATGCCCACCATTGCCCTGGATCATGGACATTTGGTTGTGGAACTGCTGTAATATGTCCCCACAACGTCTGTCTATGACATCGGTGAAATTACGGATAGCATCCACAATGTCACGCATACTGTCTGTCATGGCTGTGCGACATGCTCTCAGCTCCCTCAGACCCTGTCTGGTGTACCTTTCCATACGCGACTGTGCCGGCATGACAGTCCGAAACATAGCTGAGGTTGACAGACCTCTTTGGGCACGTCAGCCAGAGGCAGTACACCCATGGATGCTCCCACGAGAACCCATGGGCAACTGTCTGTGTGGTACCATCGGAGGACCCTGCCCATGGCTGCTGTGTGGGGACGCATGTGCCACAGGTACCACATTACCCTGGTCTATGCCCACTGTATCCTGTCCATCACCTTGGGACAATGGTGACAAAGGATGTACTGGCAGGATGACTGTGCGCAATGATGGGGTTGACAGCTGTGTACTGTCAATTGGCTGACCAATGGCGGACCCTGACACACCTTCCTGTACCATTACACAAATATCATCATTACCAGTACCCATGGCACATGATTCAGGTTCCCTGCTGCAGGTCACCAGAGCAGCACCAGAACCTGTGGGAGGAAGACAGGAAACACAGTTTACAGTCTCCAGACATTGTTACCAGTGATGCACTTCTGCACAAATAATCACATGCACACATGGACACAGGCACACATGCACACATGGACACAGGCACACATGCAGACATGCACACATGGACACAGGCACACAGGCACACATGCACACAGGCACACATGCACCCGTGGACACATGCACACATGCACACGTGGAGACATGGACACATGCACACATGGTCACGTACATATGGACACATGCACACATGCAGACGTGGTCACATGCACACATGCACACGTGGACACAGGCACACATGCACACAGGCACACATGCACACCTGGACACAGGCACACATGCACACATGCACACGTGGACATAGGCACACCTGCACACATGCACACATGGGCACAGGCACGCCTGCACACATGCACACCCCGCAGTATACACACAGAGCACTACTGAGTTACACTACTGTTACTAGCATTATCAGGACTAATATAGGTTATGTTAAACACACTCACCAGCATGGATGGCCTGCCTTGCTGTAACCCCGGAGGGGCCTGCAGAAATGATGAGATTAATGTCAGTGGGCACAACTGTGCCATTGATATTGCATATGATACAGTGCAGTAGTACACCAGTTGCCTTTCACATGTCAGCTGCTGATATTGCCAGTATCACACATGCACAAATACATACTATGATGACAGATACATACCATGGACACACCTTACACATGCATACACTAACAGTGTACAGAACAGTCAAGTGTACATATGGCATATTACCTGCACGCTCCATGTCGTGCTGCTGTCTGGATCCAGCCTCCATCATGATGTAGGTGTACTGCTGTTGCTGTTCCGGGGCTGGAGCCACAACCCTTAGGAGTAGCCCCTCCAGTCTGGTGAGGGGGGGGATGTGTGGCCACCCCACCTCCTGTGGCAACCTGTTGCCTGTGGATATCTGATGCATGCTGATGGACACTTCGGATTAAATCACTGCAGTGATGTCGTACCTGCTCATATGTCCTGTTATGCGTGCCAATATCATTTACCCTACGGACAAAGTATTGCCACAGTGCAGCCCTCTCCTGCTGATTCTGACTGGTGTGGGAAAAAGTACAGTTTTGTACCTACCATAAATGTAGATGTTCGAGGATCCACATTGCTGCAGTCCTAACTATTGGGTAGTCCGCTGTCCAGTCGGCCCGAATACCAAAGTATATGGCTGACGTCGGTCACGGCGCATTAGACTGACGTCAGTACGTCAGGGTACTAATGCGCATGACCGACGTCATATCCTCAGTCTTTTCTTGCCCCAGATGTCAGAAGACCCTAAAAAGACAAGGCCAAAACCAAAACACACCAAACATACCTGCACCAAAAACATATACAATATATATACAAAGGTACCAGAATATAATCTCACCTACACAACCACCCCTAAACATAGAGGGAAGGAGGGAGGGTAAATTGACTGCAGCAATGTGGATCCTCGAACATCTACATTTATGGTAGGTACAAAACTGTACTATGTTCTTCATTCCACATTGCTGCAGTCCTAACTATTGGGTAGAATCCCAAAGCAGAGGTAAGGAGGCTGGCAAATCATAAGGAAGCAGGAGCTGATAACATGCCTTGCAAAATAGCTGTGGCAAAACCAGCCCTAGACTTAGAGTAGAGAGGAAGGTGGTAATGCTTAGAGAAAGTATGCACTGAACTCCAAGTAGCTGCCTCCAAAATATCCTTAGTTGCCACCCCTTAGAAACGCTGTTGAAGTGGCAGTAGCCCTAGTGGAATGAGGCCTAATCCCAGCTGGAATCTCTTTGCCATGATGGGAATAACAAAATGCAATGCAAAACCCAATCCACCTAGAAATAGTTTGTTTTGACACAGGCTTGCCCTGAACTCAAAGCAAAAGAAACAAACAACTGCTGAGACTTTCTAAAATCCTTAGACCTGCATAAATAACGCAATTGCCTGTGTACATCTAAAGTTTGCAAAATCTTTTCCCTTTATTTTGGGGATCTGCATAGAAAGTAGGCAAATGAATAGTTTGGTTTAAAGCCACACTAGAAACCACCTTAGGCATAAAGGAAGGATTAGTACGAAAGATACCCTATCCTTATGAAAGATCAAAAAGGCTCAACCGCCATAAGGGCCTGTAACTCAGAAACCCTTCTTGCAGAAGTAATGGCCAACAAAAAAGCAGTCTTCCATGACAAGTATTTCAGGTCAGCAGTAGCTGCAGGCTCAAAAGGTTGTAGAGTAAGTTTCTCCAACACAAAATTGAGATCCCAAGCAGGAGTAGGAGCTCTACGGGGGTCTTATATTCTTGCCCTCTAAGAAATTGCTTGAATAAAGGATGTGAAAACAATGGTGGGTCACAATCATAGTGAGCTGAAATTGCTGCAGCATGAATCTTAATGGAAGAGAAAGACAAACCTTTGTCCAATAACTCAGTAAGATATTGAAGAGCCGCACTCAAATTAGGCTCCGAAATCTCCAAATTCTGTGCTGCAGTCCAAAATAAAAATCTCTTCCATTTTTCATGACACTTTCCTTGTACTAGGTCTTCTGGCTTCCATAATCACATTTAAAACCTGTTGAGGAAGTTGAGACCTGCTGTCTTTCAAAGCAGAATATGCCAGGCTGTTAGATGAAGAGTTTGAAGCTTGACATTGAGCAGATGACCGTCCCTCTGAGACAATAGGTGTGGAATCAAGGGTAAAGGCCATGGAGGCTTTACCAGACTCCTCAGTAATGGGTACCAGTGCTGCCGAGGCCAATCTGGAGCTATTAAAATCATCCTTGGCTTGTCTTGTCTGACCTTTAGAAGCACCTTTGGGAGAAGAGGCAGAGGTGGAAAAGCATACACATGAAGATTTTTCCAACTGAAAGAAAGAGCATCCACTTTCCAAGCTGTGTGATGAAATCCTTCGTGCAAAACTTTGGCAGCTGGTGGTTTAGTGGAGAAGCGAACAGATCTATGTCTGGAGTTCCCATGACACTGTCAATTTTTGAAATACATGAAGATCCAGTTTCCACTTGTGGGGATCCATGATTTGTCTGCTTAACACATCTGCTAAGGAGTTCTGTGCTCCCGCAGAAACCTTGCCTGAAGAGTTAGTTGCAAGCTGAGCGCAGTCTCCCATAAAATCATTGCTTGCCTGCACAATGGGTAAGAATGTGTTCCCCTTGTTTGTTGATGTACCACATGACAGTTGTGTTGTCTGTTAGAATCAACACCTGCCCTGGAAGAAGTAACTCCTTGAAAGCCATTAATGCAAACTGGACTGCTAACATCTCTTTCATGTTGATATGTAGATGCTGTAGTCTGGCAGGCCACTTGTCTTGTATCCACTTTCCATCTAGATGAGCTCCCAAGCAATGTCTGAGGCATCTGTCGTTAGAATCTGACTTGCCTCTGGCCGGGTCACAGAGAGTCCCTTGTTTAGGTGACATTCCTGAGCCCACCACAAAAATTCCTTTTGAATGCAAGGTATTATTTGAATGACAGTGTCCAAATCCTGGCAGTGCTGTGTCCATAGATTTTGAGATACCATTGTAGCTTCCTCATATGCAGTTTGGCATTGGGAAGCACCAGAATACAAGATGCCATGAACCCTAAGGCTTGAAGGATTGTCCTTGCAGTCAGCCCGGACTGAAGAGATAATTGATGGAAGTAACTGGAAAGATTCTTTTGTTTGTCCGGGGTTAGAAAGGCCATCTGGCTGCTGTATTCAGTCTCACACCCAGAAAGCACATGTCTTGAGAGGGTACTAGACTGGACTTTATTTCGTTCACAGAATACCCTAGGCATCTTAGCACTGCTATGACATATTCCAAATGCTGTAGAAGGTCTTCCTTTTCTTGAGCCAGAATCAGGCAGTCGTCCAAGTAAGGATAGATTTGAATTCCTTTTAGCCTGAAGTAAGCTATCACTGGAGCCAGAACCTTTGTGAATACTCTGGGCGCAGTAGATAAGCCAAAGGGCAATGCAGAGAACTGATAATGAGAATTTCCAGCTCGAAAACGCAGATACTTTCTGCAACTTAGTCTTATAGGCACATGAAGGTAAGCTTCCTTGAGATCTAAAGTTACCATCCAGTGATCTTTGCCCAGTAGAGGTAAAAGCTGTTGTAACGTCAACATTTTGAACTTTGGAATGTCCAGATAAGTGTTGAGGATAGATAAATCCAAAATTGGTCTCCACGTGTTCCCCTTCTTTGGTACTAGGAACAGGCGAGAATAAAATCCTAGGCCCCTTTCTGGCACAGGAACTGACTGAATGGCTCCTATTTGGAGTAACAGAGAAATTTGTCTGCGAGCCTCTGTTCTTTGTAAAGGAGGAATGTCTGGCATGCCTTTGAAAGGAGGCAAGGTATGGAAATAAAACCTGTAACCGTGGTGAATGATATCCAGAACCCATTTGTCTTGGGTAATTAAATCCCAATTTTCTTTGAAAAGAGACAGTCTTCCTCCTAGAGGTGCCGCCAGGCGAAGGTACTGGCAGCTGAAAAGGCAGGTCATTGGGTCTGCTTATGAAAGGACTGACCCCTGCCCTCACCAGAAGTCTGAGCAGGTGAACTCCCTGTCCTAGGCCTAAGAGAACCTTGAGCTCTGCCCCTACCACGTCTAGACCTACCCCTAGACTGGGAATCATAAGCAGGATAAGTCCACCCTTAGTAGGCCGATTTCTACTAAACTGAGGCTGCACCTGCAAAAATCCTTAACAGTTTGCATAGACTTAGACTTGTCCTCCATTTTCTTTAAAACTGCTTCCACAGGCGAACCAAACAACACATCAGACTGTAAAGGAGCATCCAAAATCCTTGTCTTAACATGCTCAGCTAAGTTCTGATCTCTCAACCAGGCGTGCCTACGAAGAACAGAACCAGTGGCAGCCACCCTGGAGGAGGCCTGCACAGCATCAAAACCACATTGCAAGGAATGTTTACCCACTTGTTCAGACACATGAACTAAATCCTGCAACTCTTTACACTCAATACCTTCCGCCAGAGCATCCACCTTAGATTTCAACTGTGAAAGAAGATAATTCTGATATTTTAACATGTGAAACTGACAATTCAATGCCCTCATGGCTAAAGTGGAAGAAGTATACACTTTCTTTCCCCATCTATCCAAAGCCCTTGCCTCTTTATCAGGAGGGACAGGATTTTTAACAACTGAGGCCTTCACACCTTTAGGCCCCTGAGAGACAGTTTCGGGTCTGCCCTAGGACTCTTAAAAGATACTTATGAGCGTCAGGCACCCTATAATACCTATCCGGTTTAACTGGGGCAGGAGGCAAAGAATCAGGATTCAGGGAAGCCTCTGCAAAAACATCTTCCACCACATTCAAAACAGGAGGTATAGCTAAAGGCCTATGCTGGGGTAAAAACAAGAATTCCCTAAGCCTTTTCCTGGAATCAGAGAAATCTTGCCCTTCCCATTTAAAATGCTCCCTCATGGAATGCAGAGTCTCAGAAAATGAAAAATCCTCAGGAGGAGAAGCTGAAGGAGTAGAATCAGAATAAGGAGGGTACTCCTGCAAGTCTTCAGCAAGACTCAGAAGCCTCGAGCATTGCTCAAAACTCTCAAACTCAGGTTCCACCCTAGGCCTCTTATCAGGAGGGGGCATAGAACCCCTTATCATAGTAATCAAATCCTCTGCCATTTTAAGCATATGTTTCTTAGGCAAAGACCCTGAGGCACTAGGAGAAACCCCACTGAAGCAAAACTTGGTCTGCCCTCAAAGAAGCCTTGGAAACAGAAGGGAGGCTCTAACCACCTTAGGAAGAGAAGGAAGAACAGCCACCTGAGAAGCCCCTCAGCCTGGCCTACTTCCTGAGAGGATACATCCTGTAACAGTAAAGTCTCTCCTGAGACTCCAAAGAAACACCTGGCAAAACCTCCGGCTCCACTGAGTTCTAAAGAACCGACGCCTGGGACTGTCGGTTCTTCCACTCTAGGCTTTGCTGCTTTGTCCTTTGCGTTTTAGCCAAGCGGCCGGAGCATCAACGGCATTTTATAATTACAACGCTTCAAACACTAACCTGGCACAGTCTAACCTTCTCTTAATAGTGCGTTTGTTAAATCTAGCACAAGAGCGGCATCCAACAACGCCGTGCTCAGGCCCTAAACAAGGTATACACAAAGTATGGTAATCCCTATGAGGTATCTGTTTCACAAGAAATACAGTTATTCACTTTTTCTGACATCCGGTTAAATACTGAGGCAAGAAAAACCAAAATATTCCCAACGGGTACTTAGCCAACTTTGATTCGGTCTGAAACTCTGACTTCAGAAACTTTCAGAACGCCAACCTGCACTCGCAAAATTGCTTCTGCATCGGACCATGCGGCAAAAAGATTGAGGATATGGCGCCGGTCATGCGCATTAGTACCCTGACGTACTGACGTCAGTCTAATGCGCCGTGACCGACGTCAGCCATATACTTTGGTATTCGGGCCGACTGGACAGCGGACTACCCAATAGTTAGGACTGCAGCAATGTGGAATGAAGAACATCAGGATGTCATACTCCCGCACCAGGCTCTGGTGGATCTCCTCGTCTTCCACTGCAGAGTAGGTGGGATTACGCTGACGCGCCATCTCCCTGGAAGAGAACACAAACAGGATATCAGCAGACTATGTCAACAATATATGGCACACATACTATACATGATACTCATGTGTAGTGATATACTACTACTCCCATATGTTGCATGTGTGTGTGTCGTGGTGGATACACAGGTACATGGCCAGATATCAGGGCTCAGCCAACAACTGTGCAACAGTACCTGCCACATTCCACACAACATAGTAGCATGCCCCATCGGTCAGCACACACTGACAGGTCCAATGCACAACCTCACTCTGGAGGTTCATCCCAAGGTACTGTATGTGGGACGCCATCCACTAGTTACTCGGCCTGGATATACATATCCCACCACCACCACCACCAGCACAGTAGACTACTTTGATATGTATGTGATTAGACAGTTATTCACTTGTTGGGACTGAGATGGTATCCATGCAGCACACTGGGCCAGTGGAAGCCACAACCCACACTGCTGACTCCTTTGCAAATGCTTACCACGGACATGCCACAGATTGCATGGAACTTGCACACACATTTCTAACCCAGACCCTATGCACAAAGGTTAGGCATCCTGTCCGGTGGACCCCAGACAGGGGCAGATTGTATAACAATAGCAGGAGGCTACTGCAGGAAAGAGCACATTCACATTAAGGGAAGGCATCAGTGGTCAGCACTGGTACTACACTACGGTCCGTCATAACAATGGCCATGGCCTACTCTGGGAGGGAAATGGCCACAAACACTATGGATGACCACAAGGCCTTCTTCAGTTATGTTACACATATGGACCAAATGCCTCAGATATGCTCTGTGTTAATACACACCTACTTAACATTCACCAAACACACGGATATTGGCAACAGTCTTGCAGACAGGTTCGGTGCACGTATCCCCCCTCCTTCTCCCCCACCAGTTGAAATATTTATCACAGCTGTATGTAACCTCCCTATCATCTCACATGTCCAGGTGAGGGCTGCCCTCAGCAGAGCAGAACACACAGCATCACTGTGACCTCATGGTATCCCTGGATGTGTGCTACCTGCACTCCAAGAGGACATACAACCGCATATAACACTGATAATTTATCTTGGCCATACTACAGGATATGTACCTGGACAGTGGCATACAGCAACAGTGGTCCCACACCACTAAGGAGGCACCTCTACTGACCATGGGAATTACCACATCATATGCATAACCGGCCTGGTCTGCTAAGCTATGGAATTATGCAGTATGGGATGCATATGCAGTGATATCGGGTACCTGCAGACACTTGTTCCCAGCCAGTGTGCCTTTGTGATGGGCTGATCCTGCCTTTTGAACCTGGCTGACCTTTCAAAGCAGTCACTACAGCCATTGCTGAGGGCAACGCACAGACAACTGCTGCCAGGATCATGGCCTAAGACTGATTGACATGTAATGTATGGTCATCCCCTTTTGGTGGAACTACGTACACACAACATATCACATGGACATACCTATAGATACAGACCTATGACACATTTGGAGGGTTCACAGTATGCACACTATTAACCTGCTACTTTGCATTACCTGTGTTTGTTGCAGCTGGTTTGCTACCACTGCTTCTGATTGCTGCTGCTACTGTCACTGCTGACAGCTTAGAGTCACATAGTTACAGTGTGTAGGTTTTTTTTTTTGTTTTTTTTTTTTGTTCTCTCTCTCTCAGTTTTCTCTCTCCCTCTGTCTGCTTCCAGGCAGTGCAATGAATGTATTGCATGTGTGGAGTGTTAGTACTAGATGCTTTTGTAGGTATCTACATAGGTCCATGTGATGGCCTCTGCACCAATTGTAAGCCAGCATTTGCTAATTGCATACAGCCAGTTGTGTACTGATTGCAGTTCTCACTGTGATTTCAGGTCAGTGCTATAAAAGGGTATGTGGGATAGGCATTGCCCTTTCAGATTGTAAGGACGGGGACCATGCTGGTATGCTGTGGACACTGTTCTGTGAGTGTAAAGGTTAGTATCTCTCATGATTCAGGCTGTGTTGTAGATTCACATTTCTCCATTCCTCTCTCCTGTTCCCTGTAGTAAGTGTGTATGCACAATGACACCTACAACTATATATAGATATATATATATATATATATATATATATATATATATATATATATATATATATATATATATATATATATATATATATATATGTACATATACATACATTTATATATGTACATTAACTGACATTATTACCTACAAGCTACCAACTAGCATGGCTGTTTCTGTTCACACACTACTATTATGGGACTCCAGTAGTTTTGACAGTAATTCTACATGACATGCTTTGGGTACTACACATCCTATATTCCCTTTACATTCATCCCTACTATTACATGTCGGGACTGACAGTGGGATTTTATTTTGCTTTTGAACTGAGTACAGGACCTGTCAATCAAAGTGACTAAGGCACTTTTAAGCAGTTGTAACCGGGTTAGCGCTGGTTTGCACAGAGCTCACGCATGCACACTGGCGTTTAGCTCCGTGCACACATGCGCACACCCACTTACAACCGCTTACCAGTGCTTACTCTGGCGCACACCCGCGCTATTTTCTTTGAAAGAAATGAAAATGGGGAGACAGGAAAGTGGTGAAAAAGGGGTCACAAAGAGGGTAAGACAGTAGGGAAAGAAGCTTGGGATTTGCAGGAGGGATGTAGGTAAGGCCCATAGCTGCCCATTTCTTAATCAGCAACAGCTGTGCATATGTATGTAATTTGGTGTGACATTTGAAACCTTCCACCCCTGAGAGAGGTGTCAGGACAACAATAATACTTGTTGTACAGCCAATTGTAATTGATAGATTCCATTTCCAGCAGACGTGTGCGGAATGGGCAGCTATGTATGGGGTGTAATTTTTTTGTGGGTACAGAGTGCCCTTTTTTTTTTTTTTCAGGTGAGAGTGGTATGTCAGGTGAAGGAAGTCGGTACAGCTGGGGAGGTAGGTTGGGTAGGTAAACAGCCAAGACAAACAAGACGCATACAGGGGTGGTGTATGACACGTGTGGGGGGGTTACACAATTGATGGGGATGGAGGTTTGGATATCCAAAGCCCATGAGCCCACAGATGGCAACAGTGGAACTGATATCCCCACCCATAGGCAGTTGCCACTGTTCCTTCACTGCCCAGGACAGGGCTGTGCTGGGGGCTGTCTAGGCCGGGTAACAGGCATGCCCGTAAGTTGTGCCACCCGTGCCTCAAGCTGGCGTAGGGGCTCGAGAACAGAGTCCCGTATCTCCCTAAGCACCACAGTCCGGACGCTACGGAGGGTGAGTGGTGGTTCTCCTCTGGCCACACTTGCAGAGGGGTGAGCCCCATCCCTGCAGTGCTTCCACCCGCAGGTGGCACAGGGCCACCGGAGGAGGGTCCAGACTCGGCACTAGTGCCAGGTGCACTCGCCAGCTGAGGTGGGAAAGGTGGGTCCGCTGGAACCCACCTTCCCTGTCGCCCCTATGTTTTGCATTATGTCATGACAGTTTGGGTTAGTGACATATAATACCATTCACAATTAGTTGTAACAGCATGCATTAGTATTCCCATTAACCAAACACCCAGATATTCACACCACTGAACAGCGTGCATAACACATGCATAATTTGAACAGCAATACACAGTCCAACAACATGCAGGGTTAATTGATGGCAACAGGCCGTCAGGTTTGGATGTATGAACAGGGCAGATGCATCAACGGACATGCAAATATATATGACCCAACAGGACAAACATCCAGGGTGTTAATTGTGATTGCACATACCATTTTCACGTGGAATGGGTTATATGTGGTTATAGGGTGGGGTGAAGAAAATAATATTAACACCTTCAAATACCAATACATATGCTGTACATTTCTAATAGCTACAGATATATACACACTACTGTTCTAACTACAGTTTCCTGTATGATAACTATTTCAACTTGGTGATAGGACTGTTACTGCAACATCAATATACATTTTATTGTTCTTCATACACATTCATATCTAGCTTTGTTCAGCTACATCATCTTGCTACATTTGCTTTATATAGCTGTAGACAAGTGTGGATGTTTGGTATATCAGACAATCATCCTATATGCATATTGCAGACTGAGAGCAACATATCCAGATTTTGGGATACACATTCCAGATGCAGCAACACTTTGAACAGATTTCGCTGTTTGGTTTTGATTCTCACATGCATTTCATTCTGTCTTGACTGCAGTATACTTTATTCAGGGGTTATTACTACTGTATTGCTGGATTCATGACACTTTCTCACACTCTCTCACTTGCTTTCATTTTACTATTCAGGATGGTACTTACTTCTAGGCTTTATTGACATGTTTTACCTGTAGTTATTACAATCCTTTCCAGCAGTCTCACTTCTGTCATGTTTCAGTATTTCAACAGGGATATATTTCACACATGTGATTTCATCATCTTCTGCAGCTATACTTTTCAGCCTGCTGCAGGTTGTGTACTATTTTCTTACAGGTGGGGCATTATTATTTCAGAATTTATGCCAGACATTTTCATTTTTCTGTTTGGCTTACAGGCTGCAACACACTTTTGTAATCAAGCAATACTAGCAGACACTTTCACACTGTTACTTGCACATTTTATTCCTTAGTGACTACACTGCACTCTTTTGCTGACTGTCATACTTTTATATTACTTTACAGTTACTGGTAGTGGATTACTGACCTGCCTGGTGGCGCAACCGCACCAGCCTATCACCATAGGCTCTGCGGTTCACAGAACGGACACCTGCAGCTGTAATATAAATGAAGTAATATTGGAATACACATCTCCATAATATCAGCTAGTTTAATTTCTTACATACATAATTAAATGTAACTTACTCAGTAGTGGGGCGTTGGGCATTTGCCGGGCCTCCTGGATCCAAAGGTTCAGTTGGTCCTGCTTGCATCTCTTCAGGTCCGCATGGTGGTGACGGACCTGCTCACCAGTCCTTGGAATCCCTGTGGCACTGGTGAGATCATGAGCCAACTGGTCCCATGCCTCAGCCCTGTATGCTCCCCAGAGGACCTGGCCCAGCATGATTTGGGCCTCATGATTGTGGACTAGGAGCCAGACCATGTACCTGGACTCCTCAATGCCCCACCTCTGTGCTCGAAAGCAACTACCCTCTCCTACTCCTGTCATTCTGCCTGCAGTTCAGTTCTACAATCGTTTATGCTGTGTATTCCCGCCTATGGGGCTTATATAGTCCGTTTTTCCCGCACATATCTGTGATTGGCCATTTTGGAATTTTATCAACTTCAGTAAACCTGCATTGTCATGCTCCAGGTTGTATTCATTCCTATATATTAGCTATTATTGCATTTATAGGTACTGCTTTCATGGCTTAGTGGTTTGGTACCTTGAGTAAGGTGTATAGTATCCTGGGTTTGAACCTGGCCACTTCTTTTTATTTTTTATGAATGTCTAGACATGCTGAGGGGTGTGTCTGTGTAAAGGCACTTTTGATATGGCTTGCTCAATGTTGCCCGTTGGTTACCTTGTTTGCGCAGTGTGCACAGCTCCGCGCAAACGGGGTATGCTGGTTTAAGCCTCATTTGGCTATCAGCACGCATATTACACTCAGCTCAGTTAGGGACACAAAGATTTAGCGTGTTAAACCACTGCTCAGCTACGGGCACTCATTTTGCACCAGTTAAACCACTGCTCACCTACGGGCAGATGCACTCACCCTGTTAAACTGTTGCTCAGCTATGGGCACATCTGGCATTTTTTATTGTTTTGTTACCTCACATTTCTTCAATATAAATGGGCTATTTCATTACATTTTACATAGAATGTGATTTTATGTATACATATTTGTCAGGGACTTGTTTCGTGCTTATTTTGCTAAAAATAAAAATTGGTGTTGTGGGGGCTCGAACCATGAATGCCTGCTCTTCAGCCAACATCTCTACCACTACGCTATTGCTTCTTGGCTTACTTTGCATATTTAGTTCTTATATGCTTTCCCACTGACTGCTAACTGTAGCTGCGCTACGGGCACGCCCACGCAAACGAGCGCACTCACTGTTAAACATCTTTACAATTTAAAAAACAATTATGAGATGTTCATTTGTACATTTTATGTTCGTAGTCTGTGGGGGCATGTGTTGTGTTGTGTTTATTCACATTTCCATGGACTCTGTCGTGGGTGTTTACTTTGGGCACTTTTCCTCTTCTGGGGGCGTGTCCGCTTACAGGGCTCGGCCTATGGACATGCCCCCTACTGTCTTACACGGACCGTGTTAGCCTTAGGTGTGATTCAGCATGCTCTCATGAATATGCAGAGCATGCTGACATCACTCTGTTTAACTGCAGCCTCCGTATATGAGTTATAACTGTTACACGGAGGCTTCGTGAATCCTGCCCAATGTCTTAACTCTTTCTTTCTCAAATAGGCTACAAAATCTTCTCTGCTGTTTAGCCCAGGGGGATAGCAGTCATTTAACTTAACCTGCCATGTATATTCCAACCATCCCAACTCCTCCTCAGCATTCAACTTGATCTCATAGTCAGCAATATTTCCCAAAACCAAAAATTTTAAATTGATTTTACAACCCCCCATTTTGTAATGTTTACCTAAAGCATTAGCTTCATTGCCAGTTTCCACAGCTCTTTTATGTTCATACATTCTTTTGAACAGCTCCCTACTAGTACGGCCAACATAGAATGCATTGCAAGACTAACATACAATTAGATAAACAACAAACTTTGATTTGCATGTGTAAACCTTGTTGACATATATTTTTACATCATTAATAACAATTTCACTGACTCCTTCATAAATTAAATCACAGAAATTGCATGCCAAACATTTTTCCATCCTGCCTCTTGTACTAAAAGACCTGGGATTCAAACTGCTTTGGAAAAAGTTTTTAAAACTCTTTTCCTTTTTGTACAACAAGCGTGGACCATTACCGACTGCTTTTAGTACTTCTTCACTGCTCTTCAAAATTTTCCAATTTGTTCTGATAATCTGTTTGATGGCTTCCAAATCTACACTATTTGATATTTGCATAGCAGTTACAAAGTCATTGTTGATATTTGTCTTAGAAAAAACTTCTAAATTTTCTCTAGTTCTTTCGACTTCACTAAATTTACTTCTCACTATAAAACCATTCCTCCATTAAGGAATCAATAAAACAATATGATTTTTTAACAGCAGAAAAACTAACTTTTTCATAGAATTCATCATCAGCCAACATGTGATACATACACCTTTATCTCATGTGGGGGTAGCCCCTAGCTGCACTGAGGTGTTTGTGATTCCAGTGTTGATGGCTCTCTGGCCATTTCTGTGCTGGTATGAGTACATCTTCCAATGTATGTTTGGATCATTCAAGTAACCCAGGATCAGGGTATAGACTCAAATTCTAACACAGTTGATGAGGTCCATATAGGCAGAATGGGCTTCCTGTTCACATGTGGTGGCCGGTAGCTATCTATGATTTGAATATGTGTGTTGGCAATGGTGAACTCCTGCAGTGCCACCTGTGCATCTTACTGCCTGTACAGCATTTAGGTGTGTATGTGTCTCATATATAGTGAAACCCCATGTTCCATGGCATTACCTCACACACTTTGGTGTCTGACTGTATGATAGGATGGTTGACCATGTAAGACTGGGGTGCTTTCTACAGCTTTGAACCATGTGTCTGTGACTGCACAAATGTCAGCATTTCCCAGGTTTAAGAATGCTTGCATTCAGGGCAGAGTCAAGTGTAGATTCCTAGCTTTTAGCAGCATGGCCACCAATGTGTGTTGTGCTGACATTTGTATGTTGGTAGTGATAACCTCATCACTTTTCCTAATGAAAGCACTATGAGGGTGGTGAGAACCACTGCTAGACATGTGAAGGCCAGTTGAGACAGCTGGAAGTCATCTCTGGCAAAGCATCATAGTCTGTCGACCATATCATCCCAGGCGCTCAGGTACTGGAACCCCCTGGAATATCACAAGATAACAGGTCACATGTTAAGGCCATTAATTTTCTGATTGTATTGTGGCATCAGTCTGGGTAACAGCAGAATGCTGCATAAGGTTAGGGACATACCTACCTGGGACACATAATCAGCATGTTCACTCATGTCTCACTGCATATAGTCCAGGGAGGTACAGCTCAGGTCAAGCACGCCAGCATGGACTGTGACAGTCTCATGACATTACATGTTGGTGAGAGACAGCAGTGCATATGCGATATGGAAGATTCTGTCACCTGACACACAAGTAACTGTGACCATCCGCATATATAGCCTGGTGAGAGGCGTGTATGTTTATATATATATGTGTATATATATATATATATATATATATATATATATATATATATATATATATATATATGTTTGTCTCCTATGTGTAATATATTTGATATCTGGTGACGCCTTCATGGCTGTGGGACACAGGTGTGCAGCTTTGTGTGGTATGTACTGTGTAGAGCTGTGGCATTCACATGTTGTTTTGCCTTGGAGGTCTACTTTTTTGTGGATGTGTATATTGTGGATCTCTGCATGTATATGTGTGTGTGTTGTGTAGGTGTGGGTGGTGTGTGAGATGTACTGATTGTGTTGACAACCAGTTCAGGGAAAGATATGCAGGCTTGACAGGGAGAGAGCATGGACTGTAGATTCCTAATGTCATTGCATCTCTCACACAGTGTGTTACTTGGTGGTGTTTGTACATGGTTTCCCATCCATGTACATGAGACAGGTTCTACACTGTGTCAGGATACCCATATCAACAGAACTGGCAGGGGAAACTGTAGGACATTGTCCATCCTTAAATTCCAGAATCTGATGGAGGAAGGACAGGGAGACCAAAGGGGTGGGGCTACAGCCCAGGTGCTTACTAAAACAGTAGGAGACTGACACCACTGCATACAATGTAGATAGGCTATGAACAAGCAGTAATAGGTGCAACAGGAAAATGCATTTGAACATCTTCTAGGACATGCAGCAAGTAGCAGGAAACATTAATATCAGGAGGTCAATTCATGACGTATTGCCACTATGTTGCTGATAGCCACATACATACTGTGGTGATAGATGGCGGGGTATGATGTGGGAGTTAATAGTGAACAGTTCTGGCAAATGTGGATGTGCAGGGTGTGTACATAATGGTGAGCAAAGTATATGGTCCTGTGATCTGTTCCCCTCTTCATGTCTTTCAGGAGGGATGCACCACCACAGGAATCCACCTTTCTCAGAAGCAGAGACTGATGCCATAATTGATGCCCTGAGACTCCATCACCATGTACAGTTGTCAAGGAGCCACCAAAACCAGCAAGAACAAGCTGCACTGGTGGCAGACCTCATGGCATTGATTAATCATGTGGGTCAGCACGACAGGAGCTATGAGCAGGTCCGAAATCGGGTCACTGATATGATACATCATGCACGGCAAAGGGCTGCAGCTGTGGCCAGCGACCATACTGGCACAAGTGGAAGGCCTGCTATACAACAACTACTCTTGGCCACAGAAGAGTTCTTGGAAAACCTGGGTTCAACCACCAGTCCACAGGAATTGATGACACCATATGCCATGGAGGTGGGAAGCACAGCTTCCACAGCTGAGAAGCCCTAAGATAAACCTCCAGTTGTCATCACGTTAATACTGTAACATTCATACTGGCAGCCTCTGCATGCCTGTACAGATATGTAAGGTCAATCTGCATTTGTGGGGGGGGTTGTACTGCACATGTGAGCACACATATTGTGAATGTCAGCAATGTGGGTAGTATCACAGTTTGTACTGTACATGTTGATATATGCACATATTATCCTGGACCAATGCCACATTTGTATCAGCTGACAATACTTCTCCCCCACAAATCTATAGAGTAAGCGTTGCCAGTGTGCCATGGACACAACTCTTAAGCTTAGCCATATTGCAATACGTGCATGTTCACTTATGGAGGGATGCACTGCAGTGCATTACATCAGTAATCACAGTAGCATATTTGCAGGAGATGTAACATATTAGCACATATTTTTGTGAAGGTGTAGGCAGTCTGCTATAAAGAGGTGCATTACTATTGTGGAAACGGGTGCACTGTGTTGTAGGTGAAGGTCTATCACATACACTGACATATCACTTATCTCACAGGTGTATAATACTAGCAACATTTACTGGACACAGCTGCACTACATAGCTGCACTGCCTGTTGTTAAGGGCCTGTCTTGTGTGTGTCTGTTGTGGTCTGTTTGTGTGCTGTGCATGGCATCAGTCATAAGGTGTGGTCTGTCTAATGCATTTGTGACACCTCACTTGTGTGTGTGTGTGTGTGTGTGTGTGTGTGTGTGTGTGTGTGTGTGTGTGTGTGTGTGTGTGTGTGTGTGTGTGTGTGTGTCTGTGTGTGTGTGTGTGTGTGTGTGTGTGTGTGTGTGTGTGTGTGTGTGTGTGTGTGTGTGTGTGTGTGTGTGTGTGTGTGTGTGTGTGTGTGTGTGTGTGTATTTGTGTGTGGATCAGCAGACATTAGAGTGCAGGAATTAATGTAGTCATGTTGTCTTCCCCTTACAGGTGACCATGGGGGATAGAGTGTGTTCCCCTCACAACCTGATCTCAGTGTCACATCGGACTCTTATAATGATGGTGGCCATAATGAGGAACATGTGTGGTTGTTGGGTGCTGAATCTGTCCCATTGTTTGACATCCCATTTCCTCCCCCAATGTCTCCACACACAGTCAGTATGCCCACACATACCCAGTCCCAGCAGCCACAGATATTGAACAGTCAGAGAGTGGTGGCATTGAACATGAGAGTGTGGTAACTATGGCATCTGTGACTGTAGACACTAGCCATAACCAGAGAGCTGGCGGGGTCCCACACAGGTTGACTGACAAGGGTGCTCAAAGGAGGACTGCTGACCATCCAGCACCTGTCAGAGGTGTAACAGCATGTGTCACCCGCTGCATGTTTTTGTCCATCATGGAGGCACAGGCACATTGGGAATGGTACACCAGATGGATGTTCAGGGTCATGGATGCCACACTGCCTGGCAAGCATGACTCCATCCATGGCATTGGTGATGCCTTACACCATTTTGCTGATGTAGTGGATAGATGGCGGGGTGAGACATTGTCAGTCCTTAACTGTGCAATATCTGTGCTTGAAAATGTGGTGGGAGTAGGGCGTTGGACACATGGATGTAGGTCAGCAACAACATCAGCTGAGATCCCACGTGGCCATGAACAGTCACACATCCGTAGTAGCAGTACCGCCAACACTACTGAAGTGAGGGTGCTGTCCACAACACAACATGGCAGACCATGGGCATATGGTTCTGGGTGGTCCCATGAGGGACACAAACCTAGCAGACACTGGTCATCATCATCAAGTAGTACCACATCTGGCCCTGGACACAGTCGTGCCAGTGCCACACCTGGTGGAACCAGTTCCTGTGTTTGTGGCCATAGATGGTGAACTGTACATTCTGACACATATGGTCCACAGCTATCTGACATACCCCCGTGTAGGGCTGACACATGGCTTGACTGTATACATGCACACACTCACACATCACTGTCACATGTAGGACACCATCAGACACACACATAACTCCTCTCCATGGCCCAGCTGACCAGCACCCCTCCAGACACATGCACATGATGTTAGCTGTGTGGCATAGCTTAGGCCCTTGGCAATCCCACACCACACCCTGTGCATGTGATTATAGTTGTGCCACATCCCTGTCATCCATACCATAGATGCAGGGACCTGCTAATATGTGTTTGAAGCACAGGGTGAATATAGTACACTTAATAGCAGCTTGTAGTGCAGTAGTGTTATGCCCCGTAAGGTGCTGTCTGCTGGCAGTTGTCATGTGTACACATCAAAGTGTATGTACCTTTGTGCCATGATGCTCTATTGCTGTTAGTATTGCTCACTGACTGTTGTCTCCCAGACCTTATTCTTTTTCTGTTCCAAGTGTCTGTGTGTCTACACTGTGGGGATCTGCTGCCAATACAGCAGTCCGGGATGGCATAGTGGCAATGCAGAACTGTAACATCACAAAGGTATGACTGTATGTGTGCATGGTTACCTAGGTGTGTATGTGTAGAACAGTGTGTGAGGGACAATGAGGATGGACAGTGTAATCTTGCATGCATACCATCTGACACAGCATGATACTCCTGATACATGTCACCTGGGAGTTCAGTAGGATCACAGGTTCATAGGATCATTGTAGGTTAGTAGGGTAATGGCCCTGTGTCCCTTACAAGCCTAGCCATTACCCTGAGAGAAACATCAATCAGCACCTGTTGCCCCTGTCATTGAGGGACACAGGTGCGACCCCTTGCACATATTTGCAGTTTCCCACCTGCTCATCATGGTTGCACTTGATAAGGGTCTGCATGGTACTCTGTTTGACATGTCTGGGAAGTGCATTCCTGAGACAAGGCAGCCCCTGGGAAACAAACATGTCTCTCCGGCAGGTTTTGTTGATGTCACATAGATGCAGGCCTGTCAGGCTGAAAATGTGCAAAGAGTTAGACTCACATATATGGGCCAGCTGTTGAAGGGCTGGGCATAACATTGCCATTTAGGCATGCCACAGCCCACCTGTGGACAACCTGTCCAATACCAAGTGGGGCACTACTGATTTGAGGCTGTCTGCATGGAACAGGTGTTGGAGGCCATGGATTACTTTTGTGGTATTACTATGGTCTTTCCAGTTGCTGCAGATGTTTGGCTAGGTACATACCAAATGAGCCATGGTACTCAATTATTGTTGTACTGACTGAGGACTATACAGAGGTAATGTCCACCTTTTTTCTGGATGCACTCCCTTTACCTATGTGGTGAACCATGTACAAGGCTTTTCTGACCACTGCCGCTACTTGATGGCTGAATGCAACAGTGTTATCAACCTGAGTACCCAGGTCTCTCAATGCAGATTGTGTGTTTATGAGGTTGCCATTGATGTGGAAAATAGTGGAGCCATGTCCTTGCCATATGGTAGGATGGTACTGCTTTCTGTGTTCAGCTTGAGGCAGGACCTTGCCACCATTCCATACCCAATGTAAAACCCCATTGCAGTGTGTTAACATTAGTTGGTGGGTCAGTGACAGACAGCACACAACTTACAGTCACCATAGCCTGAGGCAGTACCTATAAATATAGTTGGTGGCAGTTAGCATTCATGTCTAGCTACATGGGGGTCATTGGGGGCAGCAGCTACTCACAGGCCCTCCATGTCTACATATTGCACACATACAGGCAACAGAGAGTAGGTCTGCCACCTTATGAAATGTGCAATGTGGGGCACTTCTTGTAGTATCATAAGAACTGGCATGATAAAACATACAATACAGCACGTGCAACGGACAGGACTTCTCTTGGTCTTCCAATATGACAGCTTATTTTTGTCACTTTTCCATAGTTTATGCTATTTCCCATAACATAAAACTGTTTCTGATGTACAACAACTGCTTTATGCAAGTATTACAGAACTTTAAGAACTGTTTGTTGTCCTACACTCTTGGGACCTCTGGATTGTTTGAGTTGTTTTACAGGTCGCTCCTGGCCAAACATGGACTGAAACCTTCAGGGTGGGACAGGTGGTGGCCATACATCTCAGCTGTACAGATTTCTGCAGAATGTCCTGATGTTTGCCACATATTTTTGGTTCATTTTTCATAACATTATAGTTTTCTGGCAAATTAGTGGCAAATTATTGTAGACTGAATTTAGACAATAAATAACAGATATTTTATTTTCAGACTTCATACCCTTCAGAAAATTCATGCTAATGCACAAACGGTTATGCTATTGTAAGAGCAATATGTAAAAATTGCTCCCATTACTTGGCCTTTGTCTCACATTTCTGTATGTTTTTTTCTACATTTCTGGTGCTAAGGGGTTGAGAGGTATGATAGTGGGCCTAACACAACCACACTGTTGTAAGGGGATATGCAACCACACACGCATATGCTCACAAAGTTTCCTGTTTTTGGATTAGAACCCCTACCTACCCAGTTATATATATTAGAGTACCACATACATATTGCATGCGCCACAGAACTATTGTGGTTAGATGGTGTTTACCTGTGCTTCTAAGGTGGATGACATCAGTAGGGTCTGAACAGGTTGTCAATGGGGCGGTTAACAGGATGGAACAGGCCCTTAAAATAGTATAACCATTGCACACAGGCAAGACTGCCATGCTGCTACAAGGGATATGCATACACACACACATATACATACACTCACACAGTTGCCAGTTGTGAGTTTAACCCCCCTACTTATCTAGTTGTGTGTACTATAGCGTTATGTACTTATCGCATGCACCACAGAGCATATATGCCCAGAGAGTGTCTAACGTTGCATCTAAGGTGAACGATGCCAGTAGGCCCTGTAAAGTAATCCAATGGGGGGATTAACAGGGTGGAACAGGCCCTCAAAATGGCATAATCATTTCACACACAAGGCAGCCACACTACTACAGGGGATATGCCACACACACACACACACACACACACACACACACACACACACACACACACACACACACACACACACACACACACACACACAGACACATAGATGCCACTCATGAGTTTAGAATCCCAACCTGTCTAGTTGTATGTACTATAATGCTACATACTTATCGCATGTGCCATGGAGCTTATGTTCCTGGAGAGTGCTTTACAGTGCATCTAAGGTGGATGACACCAGTAGGCCCTGTAAAGTAATCCGATGGGGGGATAACAGGGTGGAACAGGCCTTAAACTGTATTGGCATTGCACACATAGTCAAGACATACACACAGCTGCAGGGGGATAAAGTTACACACAAATTGAGCTGCCATTAGAATCCCTACCTATCTAGCTGTATACATTGTAGTGCTATGGAGTTATCACATGCACCACAGACCTTACATGTTTGGAGAGTTTCTAACAGTGCATCTAAGGTGGATGACACCAGCAGGCCTTGTAAAGTAATCCAATGGGGGGGAGACAGGATGGAATAGGCCTTAAAATGTATTGGTATTGCACACACATAGTCAAGGCATACGCACAGCTGCAGAGGGATATAGTTACATACATTCACTAAGTTGCCATTGTTGGGATTAGAACCCTTACCTAGTCCTACATATTTATTGCATGCGTCACAGACTTTAGGTGTTTGGAGAGTGTCTAATGGTGCAACTAAGGTGGATGACATCAGCATGCCCTGTAAAGTAGGCCAATGGGGGGTTCACAGGTAGGCTCAAGCATTAAAATGCATTGGCATTGCACATACATAAGCAGGAACTACACACAGCTGCAAAGGGCTATATTTACACACATGCACTCACTCACTGAGTTGCCATTGTTGGGATTAGAACCACAACCTATCAGCTGTATATACTATAATGGTACATAGTTATCACATGTGCCACGGAGCTTATGCATTTGGACAGTGTCTGCCACTGCTGTTAGGATGGATGACATCAGTAGCTGATGACAGAGAGGCCACTGTTGTGGAGAACACCAGTTACAGGGCCATAAAATGAGTTACTATTGCAGGGACATAGGCCTGTTTGTTGGTCATGTGTATTCTGCTGTATGTGGAATAGATACACAGATACATATAAACAAGTTGGCCGGTGTGAGATTAGAACCCTTACCAACCTACTACTATACACTACAGCTCACCACACTATCTGCACGTGCCACTGGTTACAATTACTGTGCAAGTGGCTGCAACACTACATCACACTATGCCTTTCTGGGTCTCTCTCTCTCTCTGTCTCTCTTCCCCTCTGTCTACCACTGTCTCTCTCTCTCTCTATATATATATATATATATATATATATCTGTGTGTGTGTGTGTGAGACCTATATATATATATATATATATATATATATATATATATATATATATATGTGTGTGTGTGTGTGTGTGTGTGTGTGTGTGTGTCTATATTAAGCTCAACAGATCCAGATATATCTTATGTGTGCTATATACAGATAGATAAAGGTTATCATGTCTGATGGGGATAGGGAGAGACAGCTGAGGTATACATAGCTCTCTGTATGCACAGAGATATATGGACATCACAGTTCTATAGTCAGATGTGGGTTCAGACATGGGCTGAAATTAGCTAACTGTAAGAGCATGCCCAGTATGACCATCATTAATTACAACGGGACTCCAGGCCAGACTTACCTTGCTCCAGTCCAGGATTTTTTGTGCTACAGCCAATTGTCTGCTGGACCTAGTGGAACAGTCCAGCACCTCCCTGATATACTACCTGAGGGATTTCCTGGCTGTGTGCTGTCTGTAATATTTGACCCATATGTAGAGTGTGTATAGTATGTATTGGTCTGAACAGAGTTTTGCATAATATGTCTGGTACATTTTACACAGCACTGTGATTTCTTGGTATATCAGTGGCAGATCATTATAGACTGATGTGAGGAAACACTGACAGACATTTGGGTTACCGACTCCATACATGCAGAGAGCCTAGGTTACTACACAAACTGTTTTATTCTGCACTTTCTTTATTAGTCTGGCCAGTAGTTCTTCCTTCCCCTTATATGTGGGCCTTTCTGCTGCCCTACTCCAATTCCTGGCTTTGTCCACAGTTGCGGCCCTATGTAGTTGCAGGTATTCTCTGACTGGGATAAGAGATGTAACACCACACACAGGGTTACAGACTTCACATCTCTGACTGTACCTGTTTTACAGATTGTCCAGCATAGTGCCCCATACATCTGCTCTGGTCCTCAGACATTTTGCGCTGTACTGTTATTATAAGGCTACATGTTGCCCATACCTCTTAAACTCTTACAGCCATTAATGTGGACAGGGCCATATATAACAGTCAGACATAGGCCCAAACATGGGGAGAGGTTTTTAATATTGCTCTTACAAGCATAGACAGTTGGTGGAATGGTTTTGTATTAGCATGCATTTTCCAATGGGTATGAAGTCTGCATTTCAACTGTTTGTTATTAGTTGCTCACTGCAACCTTTAGAGATGTGCCAATAATTTGCCAGAAAACTGCAAATGTTATGACAAACAGAACAGATATATGACCCATAAATGTGGACATTCTGTTAAGCTCTGTACATTTGTGGGTTATGGATGGTGCCCACTGACTTGTAAGTACTGACACAGTTACATAACAGCCTTTATATCCTGTTGCTACAATGACTTGTTACAACCTGCTGTTCTACTAGCCACTGTCTAGGTTACTGACGGCTGTGTACTGTCCATATCCATGGCCCCCTGTCCCTCCATTGTGTCTGTCTTTGTCCAGCTTTCTTTCAGTAACAAATGCTGACATATGGACAGCCTGTAGAATTCCTACCATAGGTGAAGCTCACATGCAGTCTCAAACCATGTACCCCATTAACTATGGTAATGAACTTACCAAGTAAGCCACAACAGTCACCAGACAGTTCAGTTTACTTCCTGACACTATCAACCACAGACAAATATAGCACTTTGATCCCTGCATATTGGGTAAATGGTACATGTCACCAGGTTGACTGAGACAGCCCAGGGATTTTGTGGTCTGCTGCTACTACCTTGCAAACATTCTGTGACTGCAGTTGTATGGGGACATGGGTGTGTTGGGGGTAGGGGACTCTAGCATTGACAGTCAAGCATCTGTCTTGTGACACTGTTGTATGTTATTCCCTCACATAGTGTATTGGGTTTTGCTAGCTTGGAGCCTACTGCATATTAAGCATCAGCCAGTATTGGATGGAGTGTTCCTATTGTCTCACACAGCTGTCAGTTGTCTGGAGCTATCCTGTTAGTCCACTCTATTCGCTTGCATACATGCGGCAGGTCCATACATATGCTAACACAGTCTACTACCCAATTCATTTGTTGTAAAGAAGAGTGACTTACCTTGTTCAATCAGCAGTTGAGATAGTGCTTCAGGACTGTCTCTGTCTGATGCATGCCATACACAGGCAATGCATGGTAAGGTACAGATTGTGTGGTGTGCCTGACATCCTTTTTACTATGTATGTGAGTCAGAGTGAGGTGTCAGTCCCTAGGTCCTTAGGTTGTCAGTGCATGTGCTATGCATCACCTCTTTGCCAAGGCATACTGGGCATGCCTACGTCTGCCTACAGGAATAGGCTCAGGGGGTTCCTCCTCCGAGTCCCCTTGTGGCTGTGGTGACCTTGGCACTGGTGGGGGGCTGTGTGTCCCTTCTCTGTGATGTTCCTGCTGCAGCTGTTTCCACAGGATAATATTGTGTAGCATGGCACATATTGTGAACTTGTGTACACATTTAGCTGGAGAGTACTGCAGGGCTCCATCAGATATATCATGGCAGTGGAACCATAACTTGTGGATGCTAAGCACAAGCTCTATGATTTTCCTAGTTTGTGCGTGTGCCTCATTATGGCATTCTTCAGTAGGTGTGCGTGCATTTCTGATGGGCGTTATCATCCACGGTTCCAGTGTGTAGCCAACATCCCCCAGTTGATGGCTCTATGGGATGCCCCCCGTGGCAAATGTCTGGTACAGCTGTGAGGTGTGCCAGACGTGGGAGTCGTGATAGCTGCCAGGGCTGCCAGCACACACATTCATGATAATGCTCTGGGCATTGCGCATGACCTGGCAATTGGTGGAGTGATACCACTTGCAGTTGACGTGGACTCTACACTCTTCACCAGGTGGTGCCTTGATATGCACATGAGTGCAGTCTATGGCACATAGTACCTCAGCGTAGTGTGCTACATGGTGGAAGTGATGCATATTGCTGACCCTTTTCTCAGGGGTGCGGAGTAAATAATTGTGCTCACTGGCATGTGTTTGCATGGCATCCAGGAACTGGTGGCATACCCTGGATGCAGATGCCTGTGAGACCCCCATTATACCTCCAGCTGGTCTTTGGAAAGTACCTGTAGCTAATACTCTAAGGGCTACACATACCTTTGTTTCCACTGGGGTGGATTCCCCCTCTGTTGGCTCTGGGTCTGAGTTGAGGGTGGCCGAGCTCGGTGAGTTCTATAAGTATGTCCCTGTCCACCCCGTAGTGCTCTACAATCTCCAGCTCATGTAGCCCCTGGAAGGTCACACAGGGCCTAAACACTCTTCTCCTTCTCAGTCTGGGCCAATTGTCAGCATCATCATCTTCACTAACCTCAGCCTCAAGCACATACAGATGTAGCAGAGCAGCAGCAGCCCCTATAATTTTGTCATTTAAAATTCCCAAGTGTGTACTCCAATGGTACAGAGTATGTGGAAAAATCAGATTGTAGGGTGTATGCATACTTTATAGTGGTTTGCTGCAGTTGCAGCCTGTGCGATTGGCTCATTATGCTGCACTCCACCTGATAGTTATATCACTGGTGTTTAAATGGGCCAGTGTCTGTGGAACAGGGCTTTTCAATCATTTATACCTGATTGGCTTTCCCAGGCAATTTTTTTAAATGTTTTTGTTTTCTATTTCTTTCACTTCTAAGCAGTGTGGTGTGCCGTGCAAACCCGCAGTGCTAGTGTAAACAGTGCTCAGCAGTTTTGACACTCCCTCAACCACGACCACGTTAAGCTTTTATTAAACTAGCTAAAACACACTCAGCAGCATCAGACACACCTCCCTACTTAGCTGCGCTTAGCTATACGCAAACAGGTGCTGCTGAGCTCCAATCTACTTTAACCTATTGTGACACATCCCCTTTTGATGTCAGCTACCAGTTCTACTACTATCTACACAGTTCTAGCCTGACCACGGGTTGTATCTGCGGACACTGTAGCCCTTTTTGCTATTCAATAACCCCAGCTCATTTACATACAGCTAATTGAGTATACCCTGGATACTGCACTACTCCAGGGCCTTCCTCCAGCAACCACCGACATCTGCCATTGTAATAATCTGCATCTTGGGCACTATAATGCATTATATTGGCAAATGTGTACACACCGTGCAAACTTAATATATGTATTAAAAAAATTAATTATTTTTTAATGATTTGCATTACATTCAGGACTCATTCACCATAGTTTTGGCCATTTGCATGCCTACAGTACCATATCCACCCTTTTTCCTAACCTTTTACAGCCTCTGTGTGATTTTTGCAGTCCAGTACATGGTTTGTATCCACGTACATTTCTTCCACCAAAACAGCACCTACACAGGTGCCTTTCTATTTATTGGATCACAAATCAACCTCATTTGCATGGTTTTCACCAGATTATGAGGGGATTTGCATTCCGCGGACACCTCCATGTCCGCATGCTAGTGCATGCCCTTCAGCCCTGTTTCCTGGATCGCTCGGTCGGCCATGTTCCATGTTTGGGCCATAACAATATGTCTACACAGAGAATCGTGCCATGTAGGCTTTATTGAATTCCACCCAATGTCAGAGAGTCTGCAACTTCTGTCCTACTTCCATTGTCTTCCTACTTCCCAAATTCAACAAGTTACTTGACATAAAGACAATTTGCCATTATAAATACTGGGTGACACTGTACTGTGAACAGAAAAAAGATTTTATCATTCTTATTGAAAGATATAACATGGAGCAGCTTCATATCACCAATTACTGATTGTTTTTTGCATTTATTAAAACTACTTTTGTTGTTTCCTGAACTCTATTCTTTGTAACCTGTGTTTTATACATAGTTTCTATCTAATAAAAATACCCCAGTTTTATTAGTCCATTACCCCATTTGTTAACAAACTACAAATAAATGCATTTTTAAGACCCTAAAATTCAGAAAAGAGTTAACACTGGTGAAGCACTATGCAGCTCAAATCGTCTTTTTACTTTTTTAAACTTTCTATGTTTCAAGGAATGGCTTTTGAATATCATAGCATAGCAAAAACTTTGTTTTTGGTAACAAACCCAATGCCAGTTAATACGGCTGGTGGGAATATAAGTCAGTCGCCGAGCCATCTTGGTGGAAGGGAAGTGCCTAGTCCACCATGTTACTGGCACCTGGTGGAGGTCAGGTTCCACTGCAGCAGACACCCAAGAGACTGTAATATGAGGTTAGCCCTAAGAAGGACTTTTGGTCTATGTTATGTTAAATCCCATGTGCTGAGGGACAGGTTCACTGCTCAATTTTGTGTTAGAGCTGGCAGAACTCCCTGTATTTTGCCACTGGATACTACTGCTAATGTGGTAAAAAAAAACTCTCCTATAGCATGTCAAAATTAAGTTCAATCCAGTTTTATTGAGGAATCACACAAGTTTTTATTTTCAGTATATGATGGATGAAAACTAGGTGCTCATTCATCTTCTGCTGAAAATAAAAGTTGTGTGATTCTTTAATATGAAAGTTAATGAGATTAAACTTAATTCTGAAGCATTATCAGAGAGTTTTTTTTTTTTTTAATAAGTGTTAGCAGTAGTAAACATTGGCAAAATACAGAGAGCCCTACCAGCTCTAACAAATAACAGAACAGAGAAAGCTATCTCAGAACTTAGTTCTACTCAGGACTAACCTCATATTACAAGCTGGTTTCTGTTAGTCTTCTTCCAGCCCAGAAGAGGTAGGATATAAGAAATCTCTCCCAATATGATTGCAAACTGTTTTTTGTGCCAATATAGCAGGAGACCAGCAGATGGCAGATGATTCAGCTTGTGAAAAGGTGTATTGCACTGTAATCGATCGATGTGTGTGAAAACACCTACTGTGCTTAAAATCTGGCCATTATTCAGCAGTGTACTACTTCGGTGCTGATGAGAAGTAAACAGAAGCATACAACCCCACACATACACACACAAGCTCTCACACACACATATATGCCTTAATATAAATTACTTTCCATTATACAATGACCCCCCATTAACATTACAAAACGTGCATGCTGACTGGTCAGCGTGCACTTTGTAAATCAGACTTATACTAATGGAAAAAGGTCCGGTCGCCCGGACTTTTTCTATTAGTATGTCTTTTTTTACAGCAATGGAGAACACAAGATCTCCGTTGCTGTTTAGACACTGTCTCTCTATGTTAACATTGTGACACAGCTTTAAAAAAAGTAACGGAGATCTTGCTTTCTCTGTTGCTTTTTTTAAAGCTGTCTCGCTATGTTAAATGGGTTTAACATAGCGAGACAGCTTTAACATAGCGAGACACTTTGTATAAAGCAACAGAGATCTTGCTTTCTCCGTTGCTTTTTTTAAAGCTGTCTCGCTATGTTAAACTCCTTTATCATAGCGAGATACTTTGCAGGAAGCAACGGAGATCTTGCTTTCTCCGTTGCTTCCACCCACAGCTCTGATGTACTGCATAAGCATACGCATGCGCAGTACATCAGAACTGTTGCAGAATACCAGACAGCTGCGGAAGGGCAGCAAGGAGGCATTATACAATGCCATTATTTAAGAAAAGTAATTATTTTTTTCTTAAATAATGTCATTGTATAATAGTAATAACCTACTTCTGGGTGTGGATAATGCTGGATTTACCCATGGTTGTCTTTGTTTGGCCACTCGGGCTTCGCCCTCGTGACCAAACCACACCAACCGTGGGTAAATCCAGCATTACCCACACCCAGGCGTGGGTTATTGTTATAATAGTTTCCACTATGACTTCTCAAATTACAACTGAGTGAGCTTACAATCATTTATAATTTTTTTTTCCTCTGGGAGAGCCTGGTTCTAACTTACACCCTCCCCCCAGGTGGCTGGCATATCCCTCACACCCATTGAAATTATATACTCTAATCTGATGGTTGAGCAAACATGGATTGTGAAGAAATCTACCAAAATAAAGGGATCACATCAATGTTTATCCACATCTGCAGTGAATTCCTATGGAAAACAGCAATCAGGTTCAGGCTTCAAACAGTTGTACCTGATCAAATGGCACCCTGGCAAATTTAAGGTACACAAGCTGTAGTGAAGCCCTTTCTAGAGAACTTGCAGCATTTGTTTTATAGCATATTCCATTCAAATGGCTTCCACCACTTCAACAGCATTAAACAGTGGAAAGCACCATTTGGTGTGCTTGAAACTGTCTCATGCCTTCACACATTTCATCACATTTTACAAATGATACAGATCAGTGAGAAAACATATTTAGCACTATCAGTAAATTTTGCTTATAATACAACTACAATCCAATATATAAAATACAACAGCCAGGAGGTGAAAAAAAACAGTTTAATATATATATCTATATGAGTCTCAGACATTTGCTCAAATGAGCAAACGTCCGAAACCCAAACGGCCGGGCATACTTACGTAAAGGTGCTTTTCACTGAAGAAGCACTTTTGCATAAGTATGCCTGTTGCTGAGACCATACTATGGTGCGGATAAGGAAAATTCTGTTTTCCCCACTGTAGTGCGGTCTCGGAGGGAGAATATTAAAATAGATTAATTAACGTTAATTAATTTTTTTTTTCTTATTTTTGTAACGCGCTTTAATGAAAGTGCTTTTTCGATAAAAGTGCTTTCGTTAAAGTGTGTCAGTTGTTTTGGATTCGGACGTTCGCTCATTTGAGCAAACATCTAGATCCATATATATATATATATATATATATATATATATATATATTAAACTGTTTTTTTTTTTTTTTTTTCAGTTCCTGGCTGTTGTATTTTATATTTTTTACTTTATGTGTTTATTTATTTAAAATCCAATATATGTTTACTTGTATATTTCTCACCTGCTGTCCTGTCTAAAAAAAGAAGTCAACCTTTCTGATCTCAGTGATCTTAAAATTTGTGACATCACAGCAGCATTTTCTATGATGTTTTTATATTCTGACATCAGCTCTGCAGCCTCTCCGACAACTACGCAAAGTCCACTAACAAAATGTACAGAGACACTTTCCAGGCTGAAACACATTTTATACAAACTAAAATGCTTTTAAAAGTACTTAATAGTGTTCAGTGATTTTCAACCTCATTGATATGCCACAAAAATAAACTTGTAGCAGCCACATGCTTTTATCAGTGCCACATAGTATCGCATAAAACCAAAAGTAATGGCAGAGAGAGAAAGCATGATGCTTATTTTGGCAAATGGAATCAGACCATTTTAAAGGAAGTGGAGCATCTGAACCTTCAACCTTCCCTCAAATTGTCCACCTACCTGGACTATACAGTTATAATGTCAGATGAAAGGTGCTTACATTGGTTAAGATCTTACATTTTGTACTGTGATACTGAGGATAATATCTGCTTAATGAGGATGTTATTAATCTTACAGCAGTACTGGGCATATTTACTGAATTTCTCAAATATCTCTGACAGGGAGCCTAGTAAGAACCTATGAACCACTGAGCCTGTTTCAGATATCCAAATACCTAATGCCAGAAATTATCTTGAAGAAATAATTATTATGTCTTAAGAGTAAGTTATCTATAGTCTCGTGTTTCTCATTAAGTGCCACTGGGAATGTGTGCCCACTATATTCTGCCATTTCACTTCCATTACCAACAATTTATTCTGCTTGCCAAATAAAGTAAAACCTTTTTGTAGACATAGACAATTATACCTATATAATCATAATTATGACTGGACCAGTTTAGGCTTGTACAATACAGTCCTCTTCAAATTCCACGGATGGCATTTATGCAAAACTCAAAAATGTAGTAATGTGAAGTTATGTGATTAGGAACTATATCCTGCTATTAAAATCAACACTAAGAAATTAATTATGATGGTACTCACAGCAGTATCGAGCAAAAGATGTATTTAGCCTAGATGACTGGAGAATAAACATTCTAGTACCAGTGTACAGGAACAAACTGGAAATTCATAACTCTTTGTAGTTCAATGGTACCATACTCTTGTCACACTGCAATCTAAAAATGGTGACTGACAACTATGTAGAGTAGAAGAAAAAAGATAGGAGATGAGCAGTTTAGATTCATATCAGCAAGCAGCACAAATGCCCATTATATTTTCAGTGAGACAAATATGAGATGAGGAAAGAGTCCAACCGGGCATTCCTATACTTGAAAAAAGCATATTAACATGTCATAAGAATGGTGAGTTGGGCAGGCCTACAATAGTTTGAAGTTACAAAAAGACTGGAAGGTGAATTATGTATAAGGACTAGATGAAACAAGTACAAAAGAGTTTGGACTCAGAGAGCATTTTCAGTGTGTGTGGGTGGGCATCAGTGTTAATGTTCAGTTTACAAACCAATGCTGCCAGAAAGACAGAAAGAAGGCAAGAAGAAACAGGAACATCTACCCAACAGATTGATAGATTGTGTGATTGAAGACCTATGACAGTCATGCATTACCATCAAAGAACATAGGAGAATGGCCCTGAACCAAGACAGGTGTCAGCAGCTGAAAAATGACCTCAACCCCATGTAAAAAAATAGAAAGAAGGAGGGGTGTTGATGATGATGGTGACAATGATGGCGGTGACTAAAGTGCCCATACTTTTCACAGTCAAACCTTGGAAGCACTGCACCTTGTAAACATCGTACATAAGACAGAGAAATATTTTAGACTCTTTAGAGTGCCATGTGGAAGTCCTGTCATTCTCACTGCTTTCTAAAGCCATAGCGAAATAGCATGTAGCAGCTCAGAGGAATATGGTGGCATATTTTTGTTGGTGCACTTTTCTGCTGCTGACACTTAAAATACAACATTGCGCACTTAGTTAAAGTGACACATCACATTGCCCATAGTATGGTGTGCCAGGATAATGTTAGGGTGCAAATACTATGGATATCCTGATATAACAGCAAAACCAAGAACAAAAAACCAAACCAAGCCAAGAATCGAAGATAAAATTGTCCAGCAGGAACAGGACCCGGAACTCACTCCACAGCCAAGAATGTAAATAAAATAAATCTTTATTGCAGTGCACAAAACGTAAAAACCAAGTGCTTTCACTCGGTCAATACCGAGCTAAGGTGAAAAAAAAAAGCTTCACCTTGAAAAAGCTCGGTATTGACTGAGTGAAAGCACTTGGTTTTTACGTTTTGTGCACTGCAATAAAGATTTATTTTATTTTATTTACATTCTTGGCTGTGGAGTGCGTTCCGGGGTCCTGTTCCTGCTGGACAATTTTATCTCTGATATAACAGCAACACAGTAGCCACTTTTGCTTCTAGTTCCAAGTAGTTGCACCTCACTGAGTAATAATGAAAAGGTATATTTAGCCAAATGTCATCTGGAGTCAGTGACCTGCTTATGCACATGCAAAGCACTTCACAGATCCACATGCAAGAGCACAATATGGGACAACCCTAGTAGTGCAGACATGGTCATGTATGCACTATGATAAAAGTGTGATTCAGAGACATTTGCTCAAAACGTGCTCCTCATTATCTTAATTACTGCTCTAAAAAACTCCAATTACATGGTTAAAACAGCTTTGACAATCTCTGGGCTCATTGTGTAATGAAATTTGCTATTAGAAGATACAGTGACCATTTCTGAATCAAGATTCCAGATTTGGAATTTCAATACCACTAAAACTGAGCTAAGTGAAGTAAAGATACTACTTCAAATGCTGGTAAACTCTTTATGTATCAGTTGATTTATGTTTCTTGGTTTACATGTTTCACTGGAGGACAAGAGCAGAGTTGAGAACAAGTGACTGCTGACTGTGGGAGATGTACTAGGGGTTGTTAATGTGCCATGAAGTGTGCTGCTGTTGTAATGTAAGTATCACAGTGGGACATCTGAGGTGTGTTCTGTAGGAAGTGGGGCACACAAGTCCTTAGGTTTGGCCAGAGATTGTGGGTGTCAAAATGTCAACTCCCTTTTGCTGGTATATATATTACACATGTGTATGTACCTTGTATGAGTATCATCTGTGCTACATAATGTACATGAAAGTATGGTAGATAGTATTCTGAAGATGAAAGCAGTCCATGTGTCACTGTTGCTTTGTCAGTGTTTATAATGAATGGCCTTTCATGCAGTATGTCACACTGTTTTTGTTTTTTGTCTTGTTTTTTTATTGATCCTTGCAAAGGCCCATGGACTGCCAGCAGGGCCTTTCTTTATCCATGATGTCTACCAGCCACTCTTTATTTCCCCATGCTTTGCTTTAACCCCTGCTCAGAGCCAGTGAGGAGACAAAAGCTCCTGATGTCATATTGCTACCAGGGAGTGTTTTCTCTTTATGCCCTATCATCCTACCCACGTATACCCATTAACATATGGCAATGAGCATGCAATGGGAACATGCTGATGTGATATTCAGCCTTGGAGACAAGTAAGCCAATGTCCCATACTAATTTCTTTTAGCCAATGCCCCTTCTGTGGGTCCCAGCATCCACTAAGGATCAGTCGCAAGAACTGCCCAAGTATGCACCCTCCACCAGGTTGGGCACTCCCATCCTTCCCTGCCAGTGTCTCAAATATCTAAGCCAGTTATCAAACTAATGACACCAGCCACATAGTCTGGACATTACCCTGCACTTCACAGTACTAGAGCCCATGCTCTACATTGTTTTTGGAAGGTAGGACCATTTTAACATGTGTCTTCATGAGTGTAATTGCAATGGAGCATGTGGTACACATGCCTCTGTTATGTGACTGCTATCACTGCTGGGTTCTTTCTCCTTTTCAAATCATTACTTGTGGTATCCAATGGTTGGGGGAGATAGTTAGCATTTGTCAGGGACTGCATTAGTTGGTATTCTAACCATGTTGCCCTGGTACTGCTCCATGGGGAGTTGATGTGAACACATTTTAATTCTCTGTATCGTGTAAAGTTTTTGGAGAAGTTGATCATATAATAAATGCTTCATTTGCTTGCTTTTGTAATATACCAATAACATGTTGTTGTAGGTCTGAATTGGGAGAGGGTAGTGAGCCCTTCAGATATGCACATGTAGGAAGCACTGTGTGAGTCACACTGGGGGTCACTGACATGCTTGTGGATGGCCTGCTGTAGGTCACATCTTATCATTGTGCTGCACATAAACTAAGGCCAGAGGTCATACATCAGTGGTCTAAGGACACAAGAGCATGTATACTTTGACTGTTTGGCAGTGAAACATAAGGTAAATACTTAGGAGAACATTAGATTTCTCTGGTCTCTGTCAGGATACTGGAACAGCAGGACTGATACCTTTGGCTCCACAGCAGAGAACTTGTTGCAAGTTTGTGCTGCTCCTTACCCATAATCCTTCCTTGCTGTGCATCCTCTTGATTGAGTTTCCCACTATAGTCAATTAGCATCAAGAAAACAAATTTGATACACTTCATTATCCTCCAAGCAATACACATAGATCTCTGAGGAAAGGACAATTTGAAGGGATATGGTGGATGGGTTATTCCAGTGTCTGCACAGAGACCAAGAGAAATGTAATGTTTCAGAAAGCACATCATTTACATGTTTATCAGGTCCTGTCCAGAAACTAAAACAGCAAGACAGAATCCACAGCTAACACGGGTAGTCTTCCATAGTAAACGTTTCAAGAGGATAATTCAAAAGGAAGCTGTTGTCCAAGAAATACAGGCAAGGCTGAAAGGTTTACCAAAGATATATGCAAGGAGGACCAAGTGGCTGCTGCTGTAATATCCTGCAGTTGAAGATTCCTGAGAAAGTCCATAGAGATGGCTTGAGTCCTGACAGAATGCACTTTCAAATTTACAGGCAGATCTTTACCTGCCTGATCATAACAAAATGAGATACAATTAGTAATCCACTTAACCAATGTCATCTTGTAAATCTTGTGAGCCATTTTAATTGGCAAAAAACTAGCAAAAGGCTGTTTATCCTACCTAAAGGCTTTAATATGATCCAGCTAAAATTATACTTGTATGTGAACATCTAGGCAATGCAACAGATAGTATCCTTTATTGCAGTATTCAGAAAAATAAAGGCAAATGAATATACTGGCTCAAATTAGACTGCAATGGCACTTTGGGTAAAAAGAACAGTTTAGTTCTAAAAGTTTAGTTCTAAAAGAGACTCTGTCCTGATAAAAAACAATGTGAGGAAATTGTATAGACAAGGTCAGCAGTTCCAAATGTTGTCTTTCTGTGGTGTTGGCCACCAGAAATGCTGTCTTCCATGTAAGAAATTTCAGATTTGCATTGGAATCTAGTTCAAATGGAGGTTTCATTAGATATTCTAATATGAAATGTAGATCCCAAGCTGGTGCTGTTCTAGTTAAAGGAGGTTTCAAATGGAAACTGCCATTAAGGAAGGCTTTACAAGAACTATGTGAGGCAGCCCACTGAATAAGCTGAAAACCCTTCAAGGAAAGAGGCAATGGTTGCCATAAGAACCTTGACAAAAGAAAAACTATTCCCTTTGTTATATAACTCCATCAAGAATGTTAAAATTTCCCTTAATGATGCAGATGGTGGGGTAATGTGTCTACTCTGGGCCTTCAAAACAAACTTCTTCCATTTACCCTTGTAAATATTTTATGGTGGAGTTCTTTAGGAAAGCTCTAATGAGGTCCACCACCACTTCTGGAGGGAACTGAGGGATCCTGTCCATTGAGGGAACAGGAAGAAAACAAGCAGTTAGACTGAGGGACCAAATGTCTGGATGAGATATCCGAATGGGTGATACAAAGGAGCTGAGTTGTGAGGAATAGGTAGTGGTCTCCTTTTTAGATGAGGCCCACAGCAAAGGGAGCCAAGTCTGACATGGTCAGAACAGTGCTATGATAATGAGCTTGGCCTTTCATTCTTTGGTTTTCTGCAAGAGTCTTAGAATAAATAGGAGCAGATGGAAATAGTAAAGTAGACCAGAGGCCATTCATGGGTGTATATATTCCTTGATGGCTCAAAGAACTAAGCTGAAAAAACAGGGACACTTGCTGATGAGTGGTGATCCAAAAAGATCTCAGCAAGGTTGTTCTTATTTTTTTTAATGTACTGCTCTCCACTTTTGCATTTAGAAACCATTTGTGGGGAAGCAGCATCTGCCTTAGTTTGTCTGCAATCATGTTGGATATCACCAGTTTGCACACTGTTTTCAGAAATCAATATGAAGTTAATGTCCATTCCCATACACTCACTGGTTCTCTGTAAAGAGGATAAAATTGGATTTCCCCTTAACTGCTGTACCATACTACTGTCATGTTGTCAGACTGTAAGACAATAGCACCCAAAGGAACATATCCTGAATGTCTGCATTGCTAGCTCCCATCTCAAGAACAATAATGTAATAAGGAGACCTCTTCGGCATTCCATGAACCTTGTACCATCTTGCTAATGAACTACCAATACCCAAGGGAATACCTGTATGGAGTAACTGTGGAACCGGAAATTGGCTTGGTAAAGGGAGATATGATTGACAGATTCTGAGGAATTGTCCACCACTATAGGCTTTTCTTGATGGCTTTCATCAGTGTGATTGTGGGAAAAATTAGTTGGTATCTTGATCTCTTGAGTCCAAATCATCCATTGCAGAATCTTTATTCTGAGCCTGGCATGAGGTACCATTTGAATGGAAATGGCTATCACATTAAACACCTTTAGGAGGCTCACCACTGATGGGCTTTCCTGGGACAGCAACTTTTAACACTTCTTCTATGGTTGAGACTCTCTACATTTAGGTAGACTTGCCAGTTGTTTCAATGTGTTGATGCAACAGCCTATGAATACCAGCTATTGGGATGGTTATAAGCTGGAGTTTCCCACACTGACAGTAATCCCCAAAAGACAGGTAGATATGGAGCAAGTACTGCTTTATTTCCACTAAGTGCTCCAGCAAGGTGCCTGCCAGGAGCCAATCATACACTTAAGGAAAAGTCCTTATCCCTAGAAGTCTCAGGTTTGTTGCCAATCACCTTAAGGCTGTGGTTAGTCGAAATGGCTGAACTCATAATTGAAAATGACTGACTTTGAATTGAAGGTGCCTCATGAATGTTGGGTGTATTTTTATGTGATGATAAGCATCCTGAATGTCTATTCAGCACATCCAATCCCCTGCTTATAGAAATGTCAGAATTGACTGCACTGTTACCATCTGGAAAGTCTCTTTCTTTACATGTTTGTTGAGCTGACTTAGTTTCACTATTGGCCTGAAGTTCTAGGTCTTTTTAGGCACTAAAAAGAATCTGGAGTATACTGGACCCTCTAATTTGGTGAAACCTCTTGATTGGCTCTTTTGTTGAGGAGTGCTTACACCTCTTTTACTACCACTTCTCTCCATCTGGGTGGCACAGCTGTAAAGAGTTGTTTTCAGGTGGTGTTGTGAAAAATGGAATAAAGTAGCTTCTGAATACAATTGTCCTTACCCAGGAATCCAAAGTTATGGCCATCCATGCCAGAATATGTAAGGAGACATGTCCTCTGACAATGTCCACAGTGATTCAGTCAGGCAACCCTTCAGGGATCATAGGAGTGAAATCTTCAAGAGAATCTCCCACCTCCATGGCTGTTTGGACCATCTCTACCTTTGTATTGGTGACCAAAGTGGAACTCCCACCTGCCTTGAGAGTGTCTGTCTGGATGCCGTCTTTGATGAGGCTGCCGGAATTTGTGAAATGATAAGTTCTTAGCTCCACTCTGTTTACATTGAATCATCCTTTGGGAAGCCAAAATCTTGATCCTAACTGAGATAAGTGCATTGCCCTCTTTCTCACAGGTAGATAGCCAATCTTTGACTTGTTGCTCAAACAGCTAATAGCTGTCAAATATGGTATTAATGAAAGCTACCCTGAAATATTCCAGAAAATCTGTGAAGTGCAGCCAGATTGTCTCCTTGTGAGTAGACCTGATGCTGCTGCCCTAGGTGACACATCTGTTGTGTTATGAATTAAACTCGTGGACAGGGAAATTGTGCTCAGAGTAGCTACCTAGGTTTATAGTTGAGAAGGTATTTTACCTGTTAGCTGTTTCAAGGTTTCCTCTATCTTTTGTACAACATCCCTTGTCTCATGCACCATGTAGTTCAAAGCTCTGACTGAAAACATGCTTGATGCATAAACACACTTCCCAAACCTGTCCATCATCCTGGATTCCTTGCTGGGAAGATGAATGGACTGAGCATCTCCAGGGATATTCTTCTTGGTAGCAGAAGCAGTAGCAATAGAGTCTACAGGGGTGTCCATTACTCCACAATAGTCTGACTTTGGAGCTATACAATATCCTATCTAATTTTCTTAGGATGGACTCAGCCACATCTATCTTGTTCTACACTTTGGAACTGATAGTGTTGACCAGGTTATCTAGATGGTGCACTACCCAAGTAACTGGAGGAGAACTACTGTACACCATTCTGCAAAATTTGTTCCTTCAGAGTTGAAGGGTTCACTGGCATTAAGCCCCTCTGTCTCATCCTGTCTAATATTCACTAAAAGAAGGGTTCTTCCACAGGGTATTTGGAAGAAACCTCTCTTTCATCCAAATTGGTATACAGGGTGGGAGACTCTGAAGGGAAGTCTATGTCCTTCCTCTTACACTTCCTTTTCTGTCGGGTCTAGGCTACTGAGTTTCATCAAAACAGCCTGAGGAACAGAAAATCCTGGATCTTACCAGTTCAAGCTTAAATATCCTCTTGCCCTAGGGGAGCAACTGTGATTTCCTGCCCAAATGACCAAGGCTCATTGATGTTTAGAGAAAGAATTGGTGCCTCTGTAGCAATAGACACAAGAACACTTGGAGTAGTACCCTTCTCTACCACTGAGTCTGCTGAAATACCTGGGCCAGTAAGAGTCGGGACTGATGACAATGAGACCAGTGAGAGGAGAAACAGATCCCACTATCTGTTCCAAAGCCTCTGGAGCTGAACCTAAGGTAGAGACTTTCTGTCCCAAGGAGCTGAATGCCGAGCTCTTCAGCAACAACAAAACTCCAACACAATCATTGGCAATAAGTTTGGTGCTGAAGGCTTGACATTAAGTCTCCCAGGACTAGTAACTGCTGGTGCCACAAATAGCAGTGACAAGGCTACCGGTACTGAAATAATTTTGCATTGGAAGTAAGATCAAGCCACGTTCATGTTAGTGGCACTACAGACAGAACCTATCCAAATGCTGCCAGCAGTGAAACCATGACTGTAGGAGGAAAGGCAGGTGGACAGACTTGGGACAAGCCTTGGTCTTTAGTAGGAATGGCATAACACTGTACTGAATCTAAGTCCTGACAAAGGCTGACATCACACGCTCTCAGTCAAGCTTCGGAGGACTCCTGAGAGACCTACAAGGCCAAACAGATTCAGCAGAAGGTGGTCTAGAAGAGATTGAGTTAAACAGTTGTTTTTCCAATTAAAAACAGCCTGTTTGGTGCCAAAGGTGGAGTCCTCCTTGGTGCTGGAGGAGTTGTGCCACTGAGGAGGGGACAATCTCAACAACATCAACCTGGGCCAAGAGGGGGAAAATCTGTGAGAAGAGACCTGGGACCGAGAGGGAACAAATTCAGAGTAGGCATAGCCACCTGAGGTAGAGTGGCCAGTCTGGGTGCCTTAAATGATGAAAGTTTCTACAGCAAAGAGGGTTCATCTTGTTGCCTTTTCCCCTTCTTTTCGGTAAGGGTAAACCCATACAAGCCCATCAGGTCAGAATTGGTAAGGATAATTCTTCTGGTCACTAGTTTGTTGCTCCAATCCACCAAAGTTCTTGTGCTAAACCCTTTGCAAATGGATCAGTCACTATTAAGATGCAACACTGTCAAGCAAACTAGATAAAGGTCATTCAGATCCAATGGTGAAATTTGTGCTCACATCACTTACATTTATAAAAGACTTGTTCAGTTACTTTCTACATGTTTTGAGTAAGTACTACAAAACCCTCTTAATGGTCAACTACATATTTACACACACAAACACACACACACACACACACATTTATATATATATAGTTCCCCATACTTAAGGGGTGGCGTAAGCCACAAAACGATGGGCTAGGCTTGTAAATGCCCTCGGGCAGATAGCCTAGTATGAACCTATATATATACATATATATATACCTAACTAGAGAAAAATAGGCCCAAATGCATGACCAGATAGGGTAGAGAACAAGGCAAGATAGCCAGGGTAATAAAATGAACACAAATTCTGGAAAATGGCCTAAATTGCAAAGCAGAGTAAAAAGAAAAACAGCACAAATGTGCCTATCTAAATGAAGGAGTACCAATAAAAACATTCAAGAATCAAAAGTCTTAACTCTCAAGCATTAAAAGAGACATCATTGACTTGCTATTGGCAATTACATCTGGAGAATTCACAATCAGGAAGAATTATTGGAAATGAGAAACTTGGGCTTGTGAGGAGCTTGTTGCAATCACTAGAGAATGCCAAAGGCAACAGTCCTACTGTTCCAGTGACTGGACATGACATGAGAAATCAGATCATATCACACAACACTTCCAAAATCGACCAGACACATTTCAATGTCAAACTTGTCCCTGCTGCTGCTTATATATATGCAGTGCAATATGAGATAATATGCAGTTTCAGGAAAAGACATACACATACACATAAATCCCGCACTACAAATGACTTTCCAAGATTTTCCATTATGACCCATCAGCTTACACCAAGATGAGGTTACAACTAGTCATATTCTTGTATAGATGAAAAGCACAACTTAAAGCATTTCTGCAGACAGGCTCCCCCCTCCTTTAATCCTCATGTGACTGGCAAAACCCAACAATCTTGTATGCATCAGTTTCAGATTCATACAAATGTGGATTAGGGTGAACTCTACAAAAATAAAGAAATCATATTCGGTGTAAAATCCACACCATCAGTGAATTCGCATTACACGGCAGCTCATCCAGTTTAAGCATAATAAGGTGTATGGAAGCCCTTTTCACTGAAGCTCCAGCATTTATTTTACAACAGGTTCCCAGACCTCTCAACTGTCAGGATTTTTGCCTCAAATTATTTGTCTGTTTCTCATAAAAATTTAAGTTTTCTAGTACCTCACTGACAAATCATTGAGGATTCAAGTCAGAATATAATGACAGGCATTTGAGTTTCAGGCTTCATTACCTTCAGAAAATGTATGCTAATTCAAAACCTGTTATTTTATCAACTTTCTAAGCTTGCAAGAGCAACATTTAAAAATTGTCCCTATTTTGGGTCCTTTGCCCCCTGCCCCTCCCCAATTGTTTATGGCTTTGTCCAGATTTCTTACACTAAGAGGTTGAGGGTTATGGGTTCATACAAATGGCTTCCAGTACTCCAAATGCATTAAACAGTGGGAAGTAACATTCAGTGGTCTTGAATCTGAGTGTTTAACTTTTACAAATATCTGCATGCTGATATATTTATTTATTTTTTAACTTTCCAAAAGTACCACTGTAACATATACAAGATACAGTACTGTTTTCTTCAAACTCTTTTAATGGCATGCAGGCAACATGCACAGATGGATCACAGTAAGGTAAGCTTATATGATATTAATGCTAGCACTACTGTTTTAAGTGAATTGGTGTAATATTTCAAAACTGTATTAGACTGTTGACCCTTGCTCTTCCATTACTTTTGGCTTTGCCCAGAATTCTTGCTCAAAGAAGTTAAGAGGTATGCTTCCATGTACCCCTCTTATGTCACAATGTATTATTGCCAAAGCACAATTAAAAAAATATTGACCATAGAATGTAGTCCATCATATTGTTCCCCAGAAAGTACACTGCCTACAGACAAGCTCTTGCAAACTTCTGTGCAAACCTCTGAGATCTGATTGTGAGGAAAGTTAAAGAAATAATGACCACAGACTCCATTCCCCCATATAATAGAGAGCAACCTTCTGTGCACACCTCCTAGCAGGGCCAGTTTTAGACTAGTTGACGTATAGGACAGAGGTTTGAAGATAGATCTCTGCCCTTACTAAGTGTCATAATTCCCTTATGCAGTTGTGGGACTTCCCCAGCAGGTGTAGATGCTCAGTGATACATTTTCTGCCTCATTTTGAAAGACATTTACTTGTTTTGTTTTACTGCTATCCATAAGTGTTATGTATGGGCTTGACAATATTGTATATGTCTACAGACAGAATTAGTGGTATTATATTTATACACACTAAAACACACACATAGTAGACTTATAAAACTTAATTATATCCATATATACACAATGCATCCTTGGATACATAAGTAAAACCCAGTTATGTCCAGTAGAGATGAAAATAATAAAGCAAATATAACTGCATGAGAAAAGACTGCAGGACTAAATTGTGGAAAGGATGGTTGCACAAGAGGGAATACAACTACACAGACTACAGCAATGGTATGTACTGTTTGTTGTTAATATAATTTAAGGGAGAGATAAGAGCCATGACAGCACAAGGCATACTGAATGGGTGAGCAGGGATAATTTCTCATGAGATGACAAAAGGCAGCTGTAAGACATTTTCCCCCGGATTTATTAAACTTCCAAAGCTATGGAAAGGATCATCATGGACCTCATAAATAAAGATATTGGGGACCTACAGACACTGGATCCTACCCAGTTTGGCTTTGTTAAGGGCAGATCCTGCCTCTTAAACCTGGTCGATTTCTTTGAAACAGTCACCAAGGCCATTGGGAAGGTGGTCCACACAGCCTACCTGGACCTCACAAAAGCCTTCGATACAATACCCCACTCGGGCATTATAGATAAGCTCACCAGCTTAAATATAACCCCCTATGTCACTAGATGGGTTGCAAACTGGCTCAAGGACAGAACCCACATGGTTATAATTGCTGGAGCCATGTCAGACTCCAAACCAGTTACAAGTGGCGTCCCACAAGGCTCAGTCCTGGGACCTCTCTTGTTCGGTATATATTTCCCCGGAGGTACAGGCCAACACGGAAGGACTGTGGCTGACCAAGTTCGCAGATGACTGCAAACTGGGTGCCATAATCAACTCTCCAGCCAACACAAGCATCCTCCAAAAGGGCCTCATAGAAAGTGGTTAGAAAAACATTTTATATAGCCCACCTAATCATGAAGGGATTCACATCTAGATCAGGGGAGGTCATCGTACCTCTTTACTCATCCCTCATCAGGCCCATAATTGAGTACAATGCCCTTTTGGGATGTACCTTACCAGACACCTGCAGCAACTGGAAAGACCCCAAAAGTACCTCACCAAGAGGATCAAAGGGCTCAAACAGATGCCATATGCTGCCCGGTTAAAGAAACTCCAGCTCTACTCAGTGGCATACCGCCTGCTCAGAGGCGATCTGTGCCTGACGTATAAAGCCATGTCCAACCCGGAATTAATGGACATGCTGCACCTCAGAAAATCCAAATCCCATCGAGCTACTCGAGAGACTTGAACCTCAGCACTGAAATAAATAGGACATGCTGGAGGGACAGATTCATAACCCAGAGGCTCCCTTCACTCTGGAATAAAATCCCAGTCCAGGTTAGGCAGAGTCCCACATTGACTCTCTTCAAGAGGAATCTTGATGAGTGGATGGGAGATCGTAGGTTTACCCCGGCTATCAGTTCTGTGTCACTGTTAGACAGAGGCACAGTATACTAACCTCAAAAAAAGGCATAGCAAAATTAATTTAAAATGGGTGGCGAAAGCCAAACACACTCTGGCTAGGCTTATAAATGCCCTAGGGCAGATAGCCTAGTATGAACCTATGAACCTATTAGTCCTGCATGGAAGCGACCATTTAGAACCAGAACGGCAATGCACCATGCATATTAATAAAGCACGCTGTCCGAGCTCATAGGCTTACACGGAGCATGTAAATGTGCAAGGGGTGTGTCTGAGAGCAGAGCTCTCAGAATAAACATGCCCCTGCAATGTAGAACAGTAGAAAGGGGTATGCAATGAGCGAGACCACTCAAAGGTGTCCGCATATCCCAACCAACAGTCCCCCTTGTGTATAACAGCAACAGAATGTAGTAATAAAATGAAGAAACCCTTTTTTTTTTTTAAATCCAATTGAAGCTAACCATAGGTGCGCGGGTGTGCCCATCGCTTAGCTACAGTTAAAGCAGCTTAAAAGACTGAAGAGGATATCAAGGAAGATATATGCAAATGAAGCAAAACAGCAATACTGCAGTGGGCAGAGCATTCACCTAATGAGCAGACATTCCCGGTTTGAGTCCTATTGCAGTACATTCTATTTTACATGGCCAAGCACATTATGACGAAAGTTTTTGTTGCATAACCCACTAAATAAGATATATTTATGAACTGGAGGGTTCTATATCATAAGCATGAAAAGACAAAACCGCGAACGCTCACATGAGCGAAAATGCCTGTAATCGAACTTCGTATTGTGGGGGGCGCACCGCTAACTATATATTCCAACTCTGAGGTCGCACTACAGAGAGGAAAGGGCAAATATCCCACTCCTCACTGTAACACGACCCCACAATCACAATTTCAATTCCCGGCATTTTCACTCATGTGAGCATTCACGGTTTTGTCTTTCTGTGCTTATAATATAGACCCAACTGGAGTAAATGCACATGTGAGGTGTCAGTATCATAATGAATAAGGCACTAGTAAGCAGGTCTAAGCTCAAATAAGCAGTAGTAAGCATAATTAAGTACTGGTTAGCAGGTGTAAGCCCATTTGCATGGCGGTAAGCAATGCCTACACTGACTAAGCAATTCTAAAGCTAACCCTCTGTAAACAGATGTAATGGCAGGTTAGCAGTGCTTACCATCGTGCAAACCTGCTTACAACTGCTCAAAAGTGCCTTCATCACTCTGTATCCAACGGCCCTTTTTCTGCCCACCAACAAAATAAACAGCTATGCAGGTCTCAAACCCAGGGCCCTATACACCATAGTCCCAGAAGTTATTCACCAAGCCATCACAAAAGTACAGAAGAATAGAGGTAGTAGTAAACATGTCCCCACCATAGTCTAACCAAATTTAACCTGTGAAAGGCATCAGTATACAGTCATATGTGCCATAACCACTACATAACATAAATATGTGAACTGGAGTACAGCAGTAAGCCCAGAAGTGAGGTGTAACTGTAATAGAGTGTTGAAGTTCCCAATAAAACACAAGGACCTCACAGAGTATACGTACACATCAATCAGGGATACTAGGCATACATATAAGTTGTAATGAATAATAACACAATGCCAAAAAGGCATTATAATGAAGGTCTAATGTAAGCAATGCTAAACATTGCACAGGTCAGCTTAGAAGGTGTGAGCAATGTGTAGACCAGCTAACCCTTTGTACCCAGTGGTATACCCCTTTAAATAATGTCAACCTTAGGTAAGCAGGTTTGCCCATAGCTTAGCCTTTTCAAAACTGGCCCATCACAGAAAAGTGCGGGAAATTGGCCCTACTTAAACCCAAGAGGAGGGAATACATCTCATAACTGGTTGTAGCTTCACCTTGCAGGCACTATGGCAGTAAGGGGAGAAGGAGTGCACTTCTGGGCACAGTGCTGGTGTATCCAGGAGTCTAAGGTCATGGCAGGACTCCTAGTTAAAGACTATACGTAGGGCCAGTACCAGGGTTCCCAATATAAGGCAGAGGCCTGGGACCATCTCGCTCATGACCTCACCAGTGCCACTGGCATACCCTGAACTGGTGAGCAGGTCAGACGCCACTATGCCAACCTGAAGCGGTGGAAGGGGGACTTTTGGAGGAGTGGTTCCAAGAGGCTAGAGCATCAGGGGATGTACCACACATTTGTAAGTATCACCCCAGTATGTGTGTAATAAGTGCCAGCTCAGGTATATCATGGATAGGTACGGCTAAATATTCTTCTTATGTCCCCCACAGCTGCAACGCCCACATCTGCCGCCTGGTGCAGTTGTGATGCGAGGCACATCAGTAATATCCATGCTTTTACTGTCATAGGAAATAAAAATAAAAGTAGCAGTAAATTAATTGCTACTATAAAACCTGTATTGTTCAAGGCAAGTACTGCATACACTAGAGAATATGACAGGAAGAGTCTCATATTGTTTGTATGGCAATAAAAGTGTAATATCCTGACAAAACAAGTCTAACTGCTGGACTGCATGTGTATATTCTGGTATCATGGTAATGTAGATTTGCAATCATGTAATAGTACTGTAGTATTAAGCACCATTACCCACACCATGCACCATAAATTGAATGTGTAGGAATGCCTGTATATGACAGGTATAATCCCCAGAGGCCATTTAGTACAACTGAGAGACACATTCACAGAAAACAGGGAAAATGCAGACAACAAAACCCAAACAGCACATGCAACTGAGATGTGAACTGTTTTTTTAGCACACACAGCCATGGTTCGAATCCTGCCAGTGGTAGTAGTCTGCATACAGAATCATACCCCACAACTGTACAGATATGTCCAGAATGTCTATTAAAGTGGCCAATATCTATTGCCGATCAACCTGTCCCTCTGGAAAATCAGTGGGATGATCCCAGATGTATAGGCAGCAAACAGGAAATACAAATGACACACATCTCTGACAACAAACCTGGCACACTAGCAACTTCCCAATACCTTATGTGACTAAGAAGCCATGTATGTCCCATTTACACCCCAATTTGTTAAGTTGTGGTCAGAGTGTGCACAATATCAGAGTGAGATGTATGTGCATAATAGTAATGTGGAAACTGGTACCGTGTGTGGGAACATTCAGGTAGTGCTAATAAACATTCCTCCCACAGTTCTGTCAGATATTAACACTGTGCCCAGAAATACAAGAATGATATGCAGTTGCTCTGAATAATGAGATATTACACATCACTGTCACCCATACTGTCCCAACAACATATAACTGTATAGGAAATCTGTATGAGTGTTGTTATACAAGATCAGAATGCATAAGCACAGGGGATTAATAAGACAGAAAGCAGACTGGAGATATACAGCAATATCAATATAGCAGACACAACTGTGATGGACAGTGTTTAAGTTGTAGCAGACACAGCCATGGTGTGAATCCTGGGAGTGGAATTAGACTACATACAGATTCATACCTCACAACTGTACACCTGAGGCCAGAATGTCCAGTATATGTGCCCATATCTGCTGCCTGTCCCCCTATCCCCCTGGTTAGTCTGTGGGATGATCCCAGATGTGTAGCCAGCAAACAGGGAATACAAGTGATTGTCAACCATCATGAGAACACACCCATCACTGTAGCAACTGCTGAAACTGTTAGGAGAGTAATATTTCAAGCATGTCCTATCTACACTCCCATGTTGTCAAGCTGTGGCCAGAGTGTATACAGTAACAGAGTGAGATGTATGTGCATAATACTAATGTGTAATCTGGAACCTTGTGTGGCAGCAGTCAGGTAGTGCTATCAAACATTGATCCCACAGGTACGTTTGATATGAACACTGTGCTGACAAATACAGACCAATATAACCTGTACTGGTACCGTCCACCCTGGTATTGTAGGGGATTGTGAGTGTTGCAGTTTCTCTGAATAATAAAGTATCACTGGTCACTGTCGCCCACAACGTGCTACATAATATAACTGTGCAGGAAAGTATGTATATGTGTGTGTCAGGTCACTAACGGTGGAAGAGAGCAATATTCTAGATATGTCCAGGCACACCAGCATGTGGTCAACACATGGCCAGAGTCTGTGCAGAATGAGTTGGATAGCATAGTGCAAAACATCAACCTGGAATCCGAGTGTATGTGTACAAACAGTTAGTGTTAACAAACATCCGCGCCACAGGTATACCAGGTAAGAGGTGTATACTGCAGGTAAAACAGGCTCATGTGTAATGATGTCGACAGCCATATCAGTGTCCAATATAAGTCTACAGGGTAGTGTAGTAAGACCTGTAAGGTACAGATAACAGCACTGACTAGGAAAGTAATGTGGAGTACAGGAATATACTACTTGTTAATTGACATCTTTCCCCCCCCCCCCACCTTATCTCCAACAATAATCAACATACCCACCCCAGCTGGTATGTACTGACTCTGATAATGTCCAATTGCTTGATAAATATTTTAATGGTTCCCATGCATGTGCCATATTGAATTATTCCAACATTGTTGGCATGGTACCATCAATGTACCTGCATGCTGTTTTTATTACCACTGCGGTCCTATATATGCATGTGTTTTGTTTGCTATGCAACTGTTCCGTATCTGGTGACTGGGTTAATGGGAATATCTATGCATGCTGTTATACCTAACAATGGAATGTGTTGACTATTACGACCCATATATGATGTTGAAATCTAAACACTATAGCACGCTTGGGAAGGCCGGTCCCAGTGGACCCACCTGTCCCACCTCAGCTGGCCGAGGCACAGGGCACCAGCATGTCTGGGACCCAGCCCTGGACCTCCCTGTCTGTTGGTCCTGCACCACCTTCAGGTAGAACTGCCTTAGGGGATGGGGCTTGCCCCCCGGGAGTAGGCTCAGACAGGCACCTATCACCCATTGCCAGGTTGGGGTCGTGGTGCGTAGAGTGATCCTCGAGCAGTTCGGTGATCTTCTATGCCAGCTCAAGGGCTTCATGTCGTGATTAGAGAGTCAGCCTGGCTCTGCAGCTCAGCCCCCAGTACAGCCACCCTCGGGGCTGTGAAGGTGCAGTGGTGACCGCCCATGGGTGGGGACCTCAGTTCCACTGTTACCACTAGGGGGCTTCTGGGCTGCCGATAGCCCAACACCCCTCCCCATCAATGTGTTTATCCCACACGTGTCATATACCACCCCTGTATGTTTCTTGTGTGTCTTGTCTGTTAACCTACCCAACCTACCTCCCCAAATATACCTACTACCCCTCCCCAACATCCCACTCTCACCTGAAAAAAAAAGAAAAAGGGCAATCTGTTCCCACAAAAAAATCACGTCCCATACATAGCTGTCCATTTCGCACACATTTCTACTAGATAAATGTAATCCAGTCTAATTGGCATCATAACTTATTATTGTTGTCCTCACTCCTCTCCCAGGGGTTTGAGTGTCCAAATTTACCTCCAAATTCCATGTATATGAACAGCTGTTGCTGTAGAAGAAATGGGCAGCTATGGACCTTCCCTATACCCTTCCTGCACATCCCTAGCTATTTTCCCTACTGTCTTCCACACTTTGTGCCCCTTTTTCACCACTTTCCTATCAACCCTTGTTTTCTTTTCTTTCAAAGAAATTAGCATGTGGGTAAGCGGGAGTAAGCACTTTTAAGCAGCAGTAAGCGGGTTTAAGCCTGATTGCGTGGGGGTAAGCAATGCCTACACACGTTAAGCAATTTAGAAGCTGAGTATAACAAACTGTAACCAGAAGTTAGCAGTGCTTATGTTCACGCAAACATGTGCAAACCCGCTTACAACTGCTTTAAAGTGCCTTAACCACTCTGTATCCAATGGCCCATGTTCTGCCCAGCAACAAACTAAACAGCCTCTGCAAGGTACAAACCCATGACCCTGTACACCATAGACAAAGTGATTTACCACTAAGCCATGCCAGATATACATAAATCTGATGTTTTCAGAAACATATCATCCAGCTCAGTCATGCAATAGTACAGGGAATGTATACCAACATTTAGATGTTTGTGTGTGTGTAAATATATTAACATCTAAACAGATACAACATATCTATATATGTAGATCTATATATATATATATATATATATATATATATATATATATATATATATATTTAGAAATATATACATATATATATAAATATATATAAACATGTATACATGGAAATGCCTACACTGACACATATATATATGTCTACACCTATAGGTCTACATATACACAGCAAGTTACATATATGTACGCAGATATATATCTATGTAGGTATATACGGACATAGTTATATATATGTAAGCAGATATATAAATATATCTATATAGGTATATATGGCCATACATCTGTAGATAGCAATAGTAGATTAACAGAAACATATATGTCCACATGCACCATTAATGGGGTTGAGAGGCCCCAAACAATATACGTCTTGTACGAATTGGCATACCCCCCCAACAGCCAAACACACCCGCCCTGCAATACACTAACAAGTGTTGCAGATCCCATAACCAGGACCTGACACGACATGGGCACAAGATGTTAACAGTACTACATCCCACCTGTATGATGTCAGGCTGGTATTGATAACATATCATGCAGTATAGTCTGGCTCCCATAGGAAATGTAAAATGTGGAAGCTATCAACATCCCCAGGATACATATACACAGACACATATATGCAGATACAGATATATATACGCACATATATATATATATATATATATATATATATATATATATATATATATATACACACACACATATATATAGATATACATGTAACTAGACATACACACTCAGAGATATGTACAGTAAGATACTGATGTAGTAGGCGCACGCAATATGGTACAGCCACTATGCCTACATTAACACCCAAAACAACTGGACACTGGATGAGCCACCGATACAAATGACATTCGTTGCCTGCAACATATACCCACAGAGAGGTCATAGGATAAACACCACACACAGGTTTGCAGAAATGGAATACCTTTATTTGTGTACTATTACAGATTTATATGCCTTATCATATAGCTCTTCAGACACTGACATCCATATCAACAGAGTAATGCAATTGTGAAACAGTTATACTAATACAGTAGTCTGGAAAGGTCCACAACTGTTGCTGTCCAGGCCAAGCCCTTCAAATCGTACAATAGTAAAGACAGACTGGGTCACAGGATACCACACAATCAAGAGTAAGTGATACAGGTGTATAGTCCAGCAGCCTCTATCTACACTCTGTACACAATCACTAGGTGGTAAAGACTTCAGTTGACCAAATGGGATGCAACTGTTACATAACAAGGCATAACTGACACCATCACATGCCCACTGGCAAACAGAACAGTCTGTATGGCAGGAAGCAGTAGGCCTGCAGTAACCCACTTTATGTAAGTAATTTTAAGATAGGTGACATGTATGGTACTGTACATCCAGATGCCTTAAGGCAGCTCACGCCTGATACCCCCACATTTTGTAACAGCCTAGGTTATGTATGGTGCATCCCCCCTCCTAGACTCAATAATACAGGGCCATATACCACTGTTACATACACTGGCCTCTGGAGTGCATATGGGCACACATGTATTGTGTAGGTGAAGCCCACCCATATATGGCCCCAGCCCCACCATATGTGTGGGGGATACAACAGCAGTGGACTGCTGGCAGGCATGGCAGTGTGGTATACGTATATGTGCATATGTATCTCTGTCTGTATATGTGTAGACATATACTGCTCTGTATATGTATATATCTGGGTGTGTATATGCACATCTATGTACATATACACATCCATCTATATATGTTGATATGTACATGTGTAATTATCTATATAGATATCTGGATAATCATATGTACATATATATTCACCATATGTCCTGAACATGGGGTGTAGCCCTACCTCAGCCCCTATAGTCCCACCTTCATAGTGGAAGGGGATGTCAGGCATGTATAGCAGGTATATTAGCAGACTATTGCTACCGTAATAGGGATTGTCTTCACAGACATGGTGTGTGTGGGAGGTCACATCTGCTTTTCACATGGGTAGGGCATTTGAATTGTACTGAGGGTGACTATCCTATAATGCATTGCTCGCTACACAGACATTGAAACACACACAAAACATCCAGAACTGCCATGGGTGGGAATATAACCCTACCAGAGTTCTAAAATCACACTACAGCAGTACGCTGTTATGGCACGAACTCTGGAGATTACTGGGCTATAACCTTCCCAGAGGTGTATTTCTAGGTGGATGACATCAGCAGCCTTGCCAAAGTTGAGCATTTGAATTGTAGGGAATGTGACTACCCTAAAAAGCATTGCTCTCTACACAGACAGAGTCAGACAGACACACACAAACTTGCCATATCTGGGATTAGAACACCTACCTAACTGCTTTATCACACTACAGCAGTACACCGTTACAGGACAAGCTATGGAGATTACTGGGCTACAACCTTCCCAGAGATGTATTTCTAGGTGGATGACATCAGCAGCTTTGTCAAAGTTGAGCATATAAATTGTAGATGGTGTCACTATCCTAGAAAACATTGCATTCTACACCGACAGGGACAGACTGACACACACACACACACACACACACACACACACACACACACACACACACACACACACACACACACACACACACACTTGCCAAGGCTGGGGTTAGAACTCCTATTTAACTATCTTATCACACTACAGCAGTACACAGTTATGGCACATGCTATAGAGATTACTGGAATACAGCCTTCCCAGAGATGTATTTCTGGGTGGATGACATCAGTGGCCTTACCAAAGTAGAGCATTCTAATTGTAAGGAGTGTGACTACCCTAAAAAGCATTGCTCTCTACATAGACAGAGTCAGACTGCACACACGCAAACACACACACAGTTGCCAAGGTTGGAGTTAGAACTCCTACCTAACTACTTTATCACATTACAGCAGTACACATGTATGGGACACCCCAGGAAGATCACTGGGCTACAACCTTCCCAAAGGTGTATTTCTAGGTGGATGACATCAGCAGCCTTACCAAAGTAGAGCATTTCAATTGTAGGGAGTGTGACACCCTAAAAAACATTGCTCTCTACACAGACCAGACACACACACAAAACACACACACACACACACACACACACACACACACACACACACACACACACACACACACACACAATTACTAAGGCTAGGGTTAGACCTTCTGCCCAACTATTTTATCACACTACAGCAGTACGCAGTTATGGGACACGCCACAGACATTATGGGGCTAAAATTCTCCCAAAGGTGTATTTCACAGTCGATGACCTCAGCATGCTTGTCATAGTGGGGCTATGGGGAGGGCAGTGTGTGTGCATGGGCCATAGCCCATTCATCTAGGGGTTGACATGCCACAAGCGGGCACAACCTGGGTCATATTTCACAGGTGCGTTTATACAGCTGCTAGATGACTACTTCCTTGTACAGTCATGTTGCACAGCTGGCGCATGCACCACAGAGTCTGTAATGCTGACAGATACTGGTGGCTAGTATCTGCAGTGAGTGACATCTGACACTCGTGTGGTTGTGGCCCTTTGGCTGTGTGCTAGGTGGGACAGGCCTGGATGGCTAATTGTCACAGTCACCCTCTTCCACACATCTATGTACGCCTACCTTTGGCTTATTATAGTGTGTTGTCCTTACATATATGCCTGTATTCCTATCCACTGTGTGTGCAAAGCATGAGTAGTGCATACTGAGGAGTGTCTGCACTAACATCTGTGGCTGCCAGATATGTCTGGTCCACTGGTGTTTGCAGACATAGCTTTTGTGTGTGAGCATTCCCAGTATGACCTTTCAGTATGTTGTTGACTGACATTAAATTAATTTCTCTAAGTGTGCTGGCATGACCAGTATGCCCGTCTGTACTAAATGTGAGGATCGAGTCCAGGTAGTTTGTACTGCAGTGCTGACCTTTGTGTTGTACACCTACAGGTAGCATGCTGTCTCTACAGGGTATCCGTTGATCATTTGGCATTGACTGTTACTACATTTCTACACAGGATGGGGGAGCACACCTGACTATCCCTACATTTCTACACAGGATTGGGGGTGGCACACCTGACTGTTACTACATTTCTATGTAGGATGGGGGAACACACCTGATTATTTCTGCATTTCTACACAGGATTGGGGGGGCACACCTGACTGTGACTACATTTCTACATAGGATGGGGGGCACACCTGACTATTTCTACATTTCTACAATTTCTACACAGGATGGGGGGCACACCTGACTGTGACTACATTTCTACATAGGATGGGGGGCACACCTGACTATTTCTACATTTCCACACAGGATTGGGGGGTGCACACCTGATGGTGACTACATTTCTATGTAGGATGGGGGGCACACCTGACACTTGTACACATTTGCTAGGACTGTACTGGTATGTTGGGTACACCATTTCATTCTGTAGTCTTACCTATTGTGCTGACTAGAGGCATACCAGTGTACTACAGATATTAGCTTTTAATTACCTGCATATTAGTTTCTGACTTCCTACCCTACAAAACTGACATCCCACTGCCTGACCTGCTGTAGTCTGTCTGTGTAGGCCTTGGGGGAAGGTTACCCATAGGCTTCATTCAGAGGCCATAGCACAGCCTTTGTTTGTGTTTGTCTAAACCTGTCCTGCTGGCTGTGACTGTTGTTGTGTATGTGAACCCCCCTGACAGGCATGTGTGAGTCACTTACCTTGTGGGTGTCCCAGTATTGAGGGTGGTGCTGTAGGGCTGCCTATGTCAGATGCACATAGTACACTCCCTACACATGGTTAAGCACAGGTAGTGTAATGTTTGGGATCCCTTTTACTGCATGTGAGAGTCAGAGAGAGGTGTTATTCCTTGGGTCTCTCCTGTGTCAGTGTATGTGCTATGCGTTGCCTCTTTCCCAAGGTCAGGGCATACTGGGCATGCCTCCTTCTGCCTACTGGGGCAGGCTTAGGTTGTTCCTCCTCTGAGTCAATCTGTGCCTGTGCAGGCCTTGGCAATGGTTGGGGGCTGTGTGGCCCTGCTCCAGCTGTTTCTGCAGGATCATATTGTGTAGCATGGCACATACAAGGACAATTTGGGTACATATAGCTGGTGAGTACTGCAAGGCTCCACCAGATGTGTCCACGCACCGGAACCATGACTTGAGCATCCCAAACACATGCTCTTCTATAATTCTGGTCTGTGCGTGTGCCTCATTATGGAGCTCTTGTTTGGGTGTGTGTGCATTTCTGATGGGTGTCATCAGCCATGGATCCAGTGCGTATCCAGCATCCAGCATGACCGTCAGGGATGTCCCTATTGGCAAATCTCTGGTACAGCTGCGTCAGATGCCAGATGTGGGAATCGTGATAGCTTCCAGGGCAGCCAGCACACACATTCATTATTATGCCCTGGGCATTGTACATGACTTGGCAGTTGATGGAGGGGAAGCCCTTGCAGTTGCTGTAGACCCTACCCTGCTCACCAGGTGGTGCTTTGATGCATATGTGCATTTAGTCTATAGCACCCACTACCTCAGGGTATTCTGCTATTTGGTGAAACAGTTGCATATGGCTGGCCAACGCCTCATGGCTGTTGGGGAAATATACGTGCCTACCGACATGTGCTGACATGGCATCCAGGAACTGGTGAAGTACCCTGGATGCTGATGCCTGTGAAGTCCCCATCATATCCCCAGTTGGCCTTTGGAAGGAACCTATAGCTAGTATTCATAGGCCTACACATACCTTGGTATCCACTGGGATGGGTTCCCCTCTGTTAGTTCTGTGTGTGAGGTGTGGCCAGCATAGCTCAACAATTTGCTGTAGGAGGTCCCTGTCCACCCTATAGCGCTCCACTATCTCCAGCTCATGTAGCCCCTGGTAGGTTACCCTGGGTATGTACACTCTTCTCCATCTCATCACTGTGGGTTGGGCGACAGCATTCACATCCTCACCACCCTCATCCTCTTCCACAAACTGCTGTATGATAGCTATTGCAGCCCCTATCATTTTGCTGTTGTGAGTGCTAAAAGTTCCCCGCTTGTTTACACCGGTTGTGTAGAGTGTGGGAAAAACCAGAGGGGGAGGTGTTTGCATGGTTTATAGTAGTTATCTGGGCTGGGCTGGTCTGCTGCCTGTGTAATTGGCTGATTCTGCTACATTTCACCTGCCAGCTTAGCTAGTTCTCCTTGATTACCTTTCTACTGCTGTTTTCCCTTCCCGTTGCCTTCCTGTTTAAGCTCAGGGGCTTGCTGTGCAAACACAGTGCTCAAATGAGAACAGTGCTGCTATTTCCTGGTTTAACTTCTTTTTTCTTCCTGTAAAACCCGGTGCATGGTGCACGCACACCCGCTTAGGTTTTGTAAAGAATACTAGGCAGGTTTAGACTCACCCCCCTAGCTTAGCTGTGCTAAGCTAGGAGCAAACCCGAGCCACAGGGCTCCAATACACCTACAGTATGCCTGACACCCCCCATGATGTCACCTAACTCCTAGGCTTGCACCAAGTTATTCCTATTCTTACACTGTTGGGACCTGGCTCACATGCTGCAGAAAAGTGGGATTCACTATTCCTCTCCTCATTTGCATAGGATTGCCTGCTAATGCATAGTTACATGTCCCACACTGAACATCACCCCTTAGCAACCACTACTCACTGGCCATGTTGTCTTCTGCCTGCCATTGACTTGCATGGCAGAATACTGATTTTAGTTAGGATGCTTAATTTAGTTATTTTCCCCCCGATCCCATTTGCGCGCCACTGCCCTACGCTTAAACAGCCGAGATCGGCTAAATAAAAGTTGATTTTTGTATTTTATTTAATGTTTGCAATGCCAATGGCCTTATACTTGGCCATTGGCTTGCTTACTACATGATATGCAGCCTTTATTTGGAGCTGTCACAGCTCCGTTTTGGATTTTGTAGAAATGTACTCGGTTAGTAACCAAGTACATTTCTGCAGATAGCACTAGTCCTGCAAGGACAGTTGCAAGCTTCCTGGATTGCAAAATCACCTCATTTGCATAGATTTCTCCTGCAAATGGGGTGATTTACATACAAGGGTTTCATCCATGCAGGATTAGTGCAGGAGCGCTCGTGCATGCCCCTGCAGGCTGTTCCTGGATCGCATGCATGGCTGGCCTTAGGAATAGGCCAACTAGGCGGCCACCTAGGGCGCCGCTGTAGCAGGGGCACTTTTCCAGTATTTATTTGGTGTAGGTAGGCCAGGTTGGGGGCGCCTGGGTGATGTGGGAGGGGGGGGTGCTGTGGAGCACCTTTGCCTAGGGCACCAGCTGACCTAAGGCTGCTGCTGCACGGCAGTATATTGCCTGCTTGAGCTCCTGCATCGATCTTGCATGCTGTGCAAGCTTTAGAGAATCCGGGGGTTGGTGTGAAAGCCCAGAAATTACTCAGGGATGAAGGTGTAGTGGTCTGATGAAATGCAAACAGTACTCAATAAAAATAAGATATGAAAGAAACAGAATTTTATGTAGCTAGAAGTGCAGTTCAGATAAACTATACAAAGAACACCTATCAGGAAATTTGTATGCATATTAAATGTTAAGCAAATGCAGTCACAAATGTTTAACAGCACATATTATCTTTTTAGAATTGCACAGGACACAGCATAAAGTAAAGGTAACTGTACACTTCATTTATCCAGCCTATATTTTCTATGATTCCCCAAGCAAATAGTGTCAAAATAAAAAAAAAATGTTGCTAGTGTCTGAAACCTGTAAATAAAAATAACATGTCTGCAATAAAAAAAATGTCTGCAAGCACAAATAACTGCCAGGACATAAACTTTTATATGCAAATGAGAGATCTGCTTTAAATACCTGTACTGAGTGAAAAACAGTTTTAGCTGAAACTATTCCCAATGAGTTGGTTCTGCTGCATGCTCTGTTTACCAACGGTGGTTAAAAACCTGAACAACGCTCCACCCTCTCCTCTTCTCCACGTGCAGTGAACCAAACAATGAAGGATTTTATTTCATCTCCATTTTTCAACTGTAATGAGTATCAAACTATCATTCCCCCACCCAGCACTTCTTGCACAACTACTAATTTAGTCACAGCTCACTGATGTCATCAGCTGGTGACATTAAACTTTGAGAAATATTTAAAGGGGCTATGTGAAATTTGCGGCGCCCTGTTACTTTATGTTAAGAATTTTATATTTTTCCCGAATACCATAGAGTTGAGAGATATGCTGTATCACTACCAGTAAATATGCCACTGCTAGTGATTAGCAGCATTCATTTATGGTGATCTTGCAGTAAAATTATTTGGATTATAGTTCATTTTATAGAAAATAAAATGCATTTAAATGTAGTCACTAGTGCTGTCTGATAATTTTCAACCTCATTGTTATGTTTATGTTATTGTTATGACACAAAACACAACTGCAGCTGGCATATGTTTTTGTCAGTACTAGATAGTATGGTGTTAAATCAAAAGTGAAGTCAGTGAAAGGATTTGGGGAGTCCTGCTATGGTCAAAGTCCCAGAAACACTGGTAGAATTAGTGGTGGCTGTGTACAAGGACCCAGTGACACAAGTACAAAGAGGTTTCAAACTCACAGAGGGATCCCTAGTGGAACTAGGTGTGCATCAGGGTTCAGCTTTGGTTCAATCTCAGCTCATACTGGTAATGGGCTATTCTAGCACATAGATCAAAGGGAACAGCTAAATAAAGATACTGCTTATAGACAATGTGGTATTACAAGCAGACTCTGAACAGGAACTTCATCAAAAGAAAGGGGAATAGAATGCAAAACTGAAGGCACATGGGATGAAATAGTACAGAAAAGACAAGACAATTGTCATGGCAGCAGATGGGGAAAAAAGAAGATGAAAACTGGAACTGAGGGGGAACTGTGGAACAGGTTAATATCTTCAAGAATCTCACAGGGGCGATGGGGAGAAGGGAAAATTGAATGAGGAGACCAAAGCTAAAATCAGAGGTGCTGCAGCCAGCTGGCACAGTGTGTCAGAGGTAGTGATGACAAAAGATGAATGCCAAAGAAGCTGAAAAGTAAGGTGTACAAAACAGTGGTGTGATTGATGCTTCTTCATGACATGGAAACTGAGCAGTGAAGGCAGAACTGTTGCGGTAGCTAGAAGTGATGTAGATGAAGTGACCTGAGATGGTGGTAGAATGCACAACACGGGACAGAAAAGGAAATCATTATATTAAAGCAGATGCTAGTGTAGCTCCAATTGCAGAGAAGGGTGAAAAGAACACATTACAGTGGTTCAGGTGCCTGTGCAGGAAAGCAATATATGATTGTGGTGAAGAAGCTTTAGAAGAGACAAGAAGACGGCAAGATGAAATGGGGATGTCCCCACCAATAGGTGGATAGATCAAGTGAGAGAAGACCTGTTGACTTTGAAAGATGTAGGGGAGTGTTGCTGAATCAGGTGAGGTGCTAACAGTTGAAATAACACTCCAAACCCGTGTAGAAAAAACTGGAAAAATGGAGGTTAATGATGACCTTGATGACGATGATGATAATAATGACAAAGGTCTGCACACTTTTCATAGTCAAAGTTTGAAAGCATTCCCTTCTAGTACACATTCTAAAAATTATACTCTACTCCTGAGATTCAGAGAAAAGATTAATGCACATCCCCACTGGCTAATGTGACGATGTTAGTAGTGTACCATGGCTCTAAGGTCATTATCAATTAAACAGGAGGCAGTAAGTGTTATAACAGTTACCTAATTAAGAAATAAACAGACATAAATGATAGTGCCAGGAAATACAGGTATATGACACAAATGCAATAACAGAATTCACAAACAGCTGTGGTATATATGTGGCATGTATGGAAACATATGCGTACACACCTGCAACTTCAAATTTGCTATAAGAATTGTTGGGGACCATGATATATGGATTCCAGGAAAGTCCCTAACATTTTATTTAAAGAGAATATCGGAGCACAGGCCAATTAAAAGGGGGATTCTCACAGCAGAACTAAAAAAAGGACACAGGGAAGAAAAGAGAGTGGGTGTGGAGGACAAAAAGTATACTTTTTTGGAACAGGTGCCTTTTTAATTTTCTTGAAAAAATGAAAGATGGGGAAGGATGTAAGGGTAAGGAGTGAAAAGGAAAGAAGGATAATATGGATGGAAACAGGGACAGGCAAACATACACAAAACACAGATAAAGACCAACAGTGGAGCTGCTGACACAAAGCAGGAGAGACACAATGCATAGTCACATAGTGAGATGGACAGGATAACTAGTGATGAGGGGACAGGACTATAGACAGGGGAAGGCGGCACACAAGGAAGTAGAATAACTTGAATGGGGACAGGGTGGAGTGATGGGTCAGTTTCTCACTGCTCAGGGCAGAAACCAGGCAGAGACTAGTTCCCTCTACAACTGCTCTCTCCACTGCAGAGGTGCTACTCCGTTAGTCCCACAAGGACAATTTCAAGGCAGCCAGCACAGATATCAAGTCACTAGTCTATTGAGATATGCATGCATGAGGTTACAAGCAGTCATAACCTTGTCACAATTTAAAACACTAAACAAAGCACTTTTTGCAGGGGGGACTTGTCCTCTTCTGCAAGTCCCATGTGGGTGGCAAGCCCCTAACACCAATCACATGTATATACATCAACTCCATGGTCAACCAAATGGAGATGAATCAGCTTCTACTTATTGAAATGGTATCCTCATCTAGCTCTGCACACCATGTCATCCAACACCTACTGTTCCTAAACAAATGGTTCTCCTCTCCAAAAAAGCTTCTTCTCAACCCCTAAAAAATAAGTCCATGCTCTCTAGCACTAAGAACAGACTCTCTAATGCTTCCAGCTCCATCACCATTGTTGGTCAGGAAAATAACAACATTGAAATAACCACTTCATTTAAATAACTGGGCATTTGGCTCAATCAGTCCTTCACGTGTCAAGAATACATACAAAAAAATCAGATACAAGATCAATTATCTTCTGTTCTGAGCCCTTAATATGTCTCATGTCCTAACTACACAAGCCATTGTACCCACTGGATAAAGTGTCATAGTGGCAAATCTCAAATTGGTAAAGGTATCATACAGGCCATACTTGAACATAGCTCACCAGCATTTGCTTCACCCACTACCAAAAACAGCACACCCTTAACAGACCCATTCAAATAAAATATGCCACTTTATCACTAATTCACCCAAAAATGAACGTCACTACCTTTCTCTAGCCAAACAAGTTTGTTGCTAATTCAAGCAAGGGCTCCCTAATGTTCAAATTGTTTAAGTAAGACAAACCACTTACCACTCACTAAGAAAACTATAGCTGTCACCACTAAATATAACTTCAGAAGCCAAACTATAAGGTACATCAGTCTATACACCCTGTCTACCAGGTTACACAGCACTAATCAACAGTTTTTCTGTCTTTGCCCCTAAATCTTGTCACTCTTTTACCCAACCTCAGTGACAATACTAACTATTCTAAAGATTAACATGAATTATTAAACAAGAAACTCAACATGGACCCCACCCAGTTTGGTTTGTCATCTTTCTCCTAATCTGATGCTCTTTGAACATCTCAGAGTTATAAGGTGGCCAAGGCCTTCGACACCATCCCCCACTCTGGAATCATGGATAAACTTACTAAGCTCGGCATAAATCCCTATGTCACTCAATGAGTTGCCAACTGGCTTACTGACAGAACCCAGACTGTAAAAGTAGCTGACTCCAAATCCAGCTCCAGACAAGTGACAAGTGGAGTACCTCAGGGTTCAGTCCTGGGACCACTCTTGTTTGGCATCTACTTCTCTGAAGTACAGGCCAACACTAAGGGACTCTGGCTAACAAAGTTTGCAGATGACTGCAAACTGAGAGCCTATTGAATCCCAAATGATGTGGATATTCTACAAAATGGCCTTACAGAAACAGATGCCTGGTGCCAGAGCCATGGGCTCAAGCTTAATGCCAAGAAATGTATAGTTATCCCCTTTGGGAAAAAACATGTACCCATGAATTACCACATAGGTGGCAGGACGCTAAACATCGAAAGTGTGATGAGAGACATAGGGACACAGGTGGACAGTAGTCTCACTTTCGATAACCACATCACCACAACAGTCAGGAAATCCTTCTATGTGGCACACCTCATCACTAAGTGCTTTTCATCCAGAAAAAAGGAAGTCATTGTCCCACTGTACTCATCCCTCATTAGACCCATTATAGAGTATAATGCCCCATTTGGTATGTACCTCACAAGACATCTGCAACAGCTGGAAAGGTCACAGAAATACCTCACTAAAAGAATGACAGGCCTAAAGCAAATGCCATATGCTGACTGTCTAAAAAAACTCCAGCTATACTCTGTAGCATATCATCTACTCAGACGGCCATGTCAAACCCTGAGCTGTTGGACATGCTCCACTTAAAGAAATCCCAACAAGGCACAAATTGTTCAGAACCATGCTATAAGTCCTGTCCAGAGATATGCATCTGAGATTCAAGCAGCTAATTGTCAAAAAAACCTCAACACCGGGGACTTGTCCCTCTGCAATCCCATTGGTGGCAAGCTAACACCAATCACATGTATAACATCAACTCCATGGTCAACCAAATGGAGATGAATCAGCTTCTACTTATTGAAATGGTATCCTCATCTAGCTCTGCACACCATGTCATCCAACACCTACTGTTCCTAAACAAATGGTTCTCCTCTCCAAAAAAGCTTCTTCTCAACCCCTAAAAAATAAGTCCATGCTCTCTAGCACTAAGAACAGACTCTCTAATGCTTCCAGCTCCATCACCATTGTTGGTCAGGAAAATAACAACATTGAAATAACCACTTCATTTAAATAACTGGGCATTTGGCTCAATCAGTCCTTCACGTGTCAAGAATACATACAAAAAAATCAGATACAAGATCAATTATCTTCTGTTCTGAGCCCTTAATATGTCTCATGTCCTAACTACACAAGCCATTGTACCCACTGGATAAAGTGTCATAGTGGCAAATCTCAAATTGGTAAAGGTATCATACAGGCCATACTTGAACATAGCTCACCAGCATTTGCTTCACCCACTACCAAAAACAGCACACCCTTAACAGACCCATTCAAATAAAATATGCCACTTTATCACTAATTCACCCAAAAATGAACGTCACTACCTTTCTCTAGCCAAACAAGTTTGTTGCTAATTCAAGCAAGGGCTCCCTAATGTTCAAATTGTTTAAGTAAGACAACCACTTACCACTCACTAAGAAAACTATAGCTGTCACCACTAAATATAACTTCAGAAGCCAAACTATAAGGTACATCAGTCTATACACCCTGTCTACCAGGTTACACAGCACTAACAACAGTTTTTCTGTCTTTGCCCCTAAATCTTGTCACTCTTTTACCCAACCTCAGTGACAATACTAACTATTCTAACTTCAGATATTAACTTAAACAATTATTAATACCATAGCAAAAATGCATCTGCCATAACAATGGACACGTGACATAGTCATCTCACTTTCTATAACCAGTTATAGTCTCCATGTCTCTCTGCAGCATCTCAAAATTTTAAGAGTGTACATAAAATGAACAACCAGTATGTCTCTTCAAATGCTGCTTTCACTGACCTATGCATATGAACAGCAGTTTTTCTAATAATGTTCAGCACACTGCCTCATTCTTGCACATTATTATTTTGATAATAGAAATATTTTTGTTTTTTGCTGTTACTGGTTAATATGTAACCCAGACTGAGGCTGCCAATGGTGAAACTCTGAACAGTGTTCCACCCTGGCAAACAAAATTTAAATGAAATAACTAAGAAATCTGCCAAAGTAAAGAGACCACTGCTATTGCAAACCAAACTGGTGTGAATTCCTGATAAAAAGCAATTAGGAAGCTTAGGCTCCACCAAGCTTTACCTGACCAGATGACACTTCATCCAGGTAACAATGTCAACAAATTTTGAAAAGTATAAAGATCATAAATAAAAAGGCGGCATTAGCTACCATTTTAAATTCTGTTGTAAAGCTCTGAAGCTCCCAATATAACTCAGTCCATTTAGACCATAAGCCTTTACCTGCATGTGTCTGTGTATGTGTACATATTTGTGTGTGCTTGTGTGTGTGTGTGTGTGTGTGTGTGTGTGTGTGTGTGTGTGTGTGTGTGTGTGTGTGTTTGTAGGCATTCAAAATCTACTAAAGCAAATAATGGAACTTTAAAGGACCAACGTGGTTGTGAAGGGCCGATCTTGTCTCCTGAATCTGATTGACTTCTTTGAATCAATCTCCAGAGCTGTGGACGAGGGTAAGGTGGCCAAGGCCTTCGACACCATCCCCCACTCTGGAATCATGGATAAACTTACTAAGCTCGGCATAAATCCCTATGTCACTCAATGAGTTGCCAACTGGCTTACTGACAGAACCCAGACTGTAAAAGTAGCTGACTCCAAATCCAGCTCCAGACAAGTGACAAGTGGAGTACCTCAGGGTTCAGTCCTGGGACCACTCTTGTTTGGCATCTACTTCTCTGAAGTACAGGCCAACACTAAGGGACTCTGGCTAACAAAGTTTGCAGATGACTGCAAACTGGGAGCCTTTATTGAATCCCCAAATGATGTGGATATTCTACAAAAAGGCCTTACAGAAACAGATGCCTGGTGCCAGAGCCATGGGCTCAAGCTTAATGCCAAGAAATGTATAGTTATCCCTTTGGGAAAAACATGTACCCATGAATTACCACATAGGTGGCAGGACGCTAAACATCGAAAGTGTGATGAGAGACATAGGGACACAGGTGGACAGTAGTCTCACTTTCGATAACCACATCACCACAACAGTCAGGAAATCCTTCTATGTGGCACACCTCATCACTAAGTGCTTTTCATCCAGAAAAAAGGAAGTCATTGTCCCACTGTACTCATCCCTCATTAGACCCATTATAGAGTATAATGCCCCATTTGGTATGTACCTCACAAGACATCTGCAACAGCTGGAAAGGTCACAGAAATACCTCACTAAAAGAATCACAGGCCTAAAGAAGATGCCATATGCTGACTGTCTAAAAAAACTCCAGCTATACTCTGTGGCATATCGTCTACTCAGAGGCGATCTCTGCTTAACATACAAGGCCATGTCAAACCCTAAGCTGTTGGACATGCTCCACTTAAAGTAATCCCAATCCCTCAGAGTCACACGCTCCAGGGATCTAAACCTTGTCATCACAATGAACAAAACATGCTGGAGGGATAGGTTCCTGACCCAGAGACCCCCCCCATACTCTGGAATAGACTGCCCATACATGTCAAGCAGAGTGCCTAATTGGCCCTCTTCAAAAGGAACCTTGATGTTTGGATGGGAGATAGGAAATTCACCCCGGGGATCATGTCAGTCGCCCTGCTAGACAGGGGCCCAGAGAAGTAAATATTGTGGGAAGAAATATCCAGGGGAATTGGGACTTGTTATGGTAACGCTTGCATAGGCCCTAGGGCCAATAGCCTAGTACCAACCTATGAACCTATGAACCATGGTCAACCAAATGGAGATTAGAGGGAATCAGCTTCTACTTATTGAAACGGTATCCTCATCTAGCCCTGCACACCATGTCATCCAACACCTACTGCTCCTAAACAAATGGTTCTCCTCTCCAAAAAAGCTTCTTCTCAACCCCTAAAAAATAAGTCCATGCTCTCTAGCACTAAGAACAGACTCTGTAATGCTCCCAGCACCACCATCATTGTTGGCCAGGAAAACAACAACATTGAAATAACCACTTCATTTAAATGCCTGGGCATTTGGCTCAATCAGTCCTTCACGTGTCAAGAATACATACAAAAAAATCAGATACAAGTTCAATTATCTTCTGTTCTGTGCCCTTAATATTTCTCATGTCCTAGCTACACAAGCCATTGTACCCACTGGTAAAGGTGTCATAGTGGCAAAACTCAAATTGGTAAAGGTATCATACAGGTCAGACTTGAACATGGCTTACCAGCATTTGCTTCACTCTCTACCAAATACAGCACACCCTTAACAAACCCATTCAAATAAAATATGCCACATTATCACTAATTCACCCAGAAATGAACATCACTACCTTGCCCTAGCCAAAAGGTTTGTTGCTAATTCAAGCAAGGGCTCTCTAATGTTCAAATTGCTTAAGCAGGACAACCACCTACCACTCACTATGAAAACTAAAGCTGTCACCACTAAATATAACTTCAAAAGCCAAACTATAGGGTACATCAGTCTATACACCCTGTCTACCAGGTTACACAGCACTAAAGACAGTTTTTCTGTCTTTGCCCCTAAATCGTGTCACTCTTTTACCCAATCTCAGTGACAATACTAACTATTCTAACTTCAGATATTAACTTAAATTCAGATATTAACTTAAACGATAACTAATACTATAGCAAAAATGGATCTGCCATAATAATGGACACATGACATAGTCATCTCACCTTCTATAACCAGTTATACTCTCCATGTCTCTCTGCAGCATCTCAAAATTTTAAGAGTGTACATAAAATGAACAACCAGTATCTCTCTTCAAATGCTGCTTTCTCTGACCTATGCATATGAACAGCAGTTTTTCTAATAATGTTCAGCACACTGCCTCATTCTTGCACATTATTATTTAGATAATAGAAATCTTTTTTTTTTTTTTTGTTGTTACTGGTTAATATGTAACCCAGACTGAGGCTGCCAATGGTGAAACTTTGAACAGTGTTCTACCCTGGCAAACAAAATATAAATGAAAGAAATAAGAAATCTGCCAAAGTAAAGAGACCACTGCTATTGCAAACCAAACTGGTGTGAATTCCTGCTAAAAAGCAATTAGGAAGCTTAGGCTCCACCAAGCTTTACCTGACCAGATGACACTTCATCCAGGTAAAGCTAGTTATGATGTAGGGGAGCTCTTTTCAGAAAATCTCTAGCACTTATTTTATAACCATTTCCATATAAATTACTTCTATCACTTCAAAGGCACTGAGTAGTGGGAAACAACATTCATCAGACTTGAATCTCTGTGTCTAATTTTTTTTAAATATCTGCATGCTGCTGCATTTGATAGTACTGTAAGATATACATCGAGCAATACAATTATCATTAAACTCTTTAATAGCATATAGGTAAAATACATTGATGTCTCACAGTAAAGTAATCTGAAGGTGAAATATATTTTAATAGTAACACAAGAACTAAGTTCCTTATACTTTCGACAGCAAATACCCAAGTAAAAATCAGACTGCCTATGTGTAACAATGTCATCAAATTTTGAAAAGCATAAAGATCATAAATAAAAAGGTGGCATTAGCTATCATTTTAAATTCTGCTGTAAAGTTCTGAAGCTCCCAATATAACTCAGTCCATTTAGACCATAAGCCTTTACCTGCATGTGTCTGTGTATGTGTAGATATGTGTTTGTGTGTTTGTGTATGTGAGTGTGTAGTTGATGTGCATGTGTGTGTGTCTTTGTGTGTGTGTGTGTGTGTGTGTGTGTGTGTGTGTGTGTGTGTGTTTGTAGGCATTCAAAACTTCTACTACTTCAATTCTTCTTAACCTTTATATTCCCTTCCCTTTTCTCTTCTTTTAAGCTGTCCCTGCCTTTTTTTCTTTTGTCTCTACCTCCTCTTAATCTTCTTCTACTAGTATGCTGCAAACAGCTCTCAGTTTTAACATTTAAAGATATAATTTCAACTTCTATGTTACCCAGTCTGTGTATAAAACTATTTTTGTGTGGGCCACCCACAATAACACAAAGTTTCCTGCTCCAGTTTCTAAAATTCTGCATATTTAATACATATACAGTGATTTATCACATTTACCAGATGACACAGATCAGTGAAAAAAGATATTCAGCACTTTCAGTACATTTTGTTTATAATACAAATAAAATCCAAATATGTTTACCTAATTTGCTGTGTATTCCTGATCTGCTGTCTTGTCCAAAATAAAAGCCAAACTTACTCATCCCAGTGATCTAGAATGTTTGACCTCACAGCAGGACCTTCTATGACATATTTACATGCTGACATCAGCCCTACCGCCCCACCCACAACTATGATTGACATCCAGCAACAGAATGCATTGAAGCACTGTTCTCTAGGCTGAAACCCCAGTTTGAAAAAGTCTACCTGCAACTTCATTTCATTTGCTGCTGATTCTACTTTCTTGTTGAAAGAAAAGGAATATTAAGTGATCAGGCTTGGGATATAATGATTCTTTTCCAAAAAAGTTTCTTCACTATAGCTGTGCTACTGAAGCCTAACGTGTGCAAGGTATACAGTGATAAGAGGAGGCATAATTACAACTAGGCATAGCATGGGATATATTCCTTTGGAAGATGTGGGCACAAAGGTTCAGTTTTTGATAGTTCCCATGGCCCCAGGAAATATTTCTGAAAGTCAAGGCAATGAATGTGCTTATCACTCATCGTCCACCTTCCAGCGTTCACTTGACCTTTGTCCATTCTCCTTTAAGGCAAGCTCACCCCAAAACTAATAAACGTTAGACCAAGAGCAAAGAACAAAGAATGACTAAAGACTTAAATAGTCGTTAACAACAGCAACACGAGTCATATAAAAAATGAACAACTATCAGCCTAATTTCTCTTTCAAAACTTTTCCAAATTCTGGGGAAACAGGAACATGTATGCAAGGTGTGTTCCCTCAGACTTCACTGGCTGCCTCTATGTGGAAAATAACAAGATAGCTAACTTGAGGCTAAGCTGCTAAGCTTAAGAGGTATTTTCAGTCGTCTTATTCATGATCTGTCACTATGCATTACTCTGTCACTTCAAGTAATAAGTTCTATATACACTACTTAATTATTATTGTATATCACTGTGGGATGGATAAACATGGTAGCCCTTCAGACAGGAAAGGATCAGAAAAACAAACATGGTAAGGATGGCATCCAACAGCCCTTGCACTCACTCTGTTAGTGCAGGAAGTCCTGGAGGATGCCGAAGCTTTGCCAGTCAAAAGCAAGGTGATATCAGAGAATTTAGTTTAGCAGTATAAAGTATTGTGTGCAAAACAAAAAACAATTGCATGCATTTTCAGCAAATTTCTGTCCTTGAACAGTAGATTCATAACACTAAATTAAATTTAGATGATCCTGAAAATGGGAGTCAGCAATCTAATTATCCATGTCAGTGACTTACACAGAACTATCTGAGGAGGAGCACCTGATCTGTGATATATAGCAATAAGTAGCCATTTTTTGCTTATTTTTAGTAGTTATTGCTTATTCTAGATATTTATAGCAATTTTATTGTATACTGCATACTTGTACTGTATTTCATAGTTATTGGCTCACTGCTGGTTTTCTGCTGTGATAAACATTTCTGTAGTGTTTTCTGCCTAAAATAGCTTCCCACCCTTCCTCCCTATTGGCATCTTGTCTTTATACCTACTGGCAGTGCAGTTGCCCGCCCCTACTCTAAATTTGATCTTGGACTCTCCTCCCAGTCTAGTGTCATTAGCTTATTCTACCTAATACAGAGAGAACATCTGAGAAGACCAACCCACTTAGTTTCTTTCCTTCTGTTCCTCTTTTCTCCCTTTCTTAAAAAAAAAAAAAAATTGCCCGAATCTCCTTGTGTTCTGACTGTGCTTCTCAAACATTTTGGAAATATAGAGTATATTTTAGCGCATTTATTAAAACTGCATTTGCCTTAATATTGCTACAACTCAAGAGCTCTAGGTTGCACTGCATCTGAATTGTTTTAGTATTGTTTTAGCTGCTTTTCTGTATATATAGACTTTTCTGTATATGTAGACTAGCTACTTATTCTACTGTATTACTGCCTCTTAAATCGTTTTTCAGTTGTGCACTTGCCTTGCTTCATTTAAAAAGTTTTAAATTGCTAATTTTGTAGAGTTTTAATTGCATTTACTGTTTAGGGCTATATACTCGTGTGTTAGCCTTTTCTGTGTTTATTTAATTTATTATTGCATTGTTTAGCCTGTTTTAACCAAAAAAAAATACTATTTTGTTTGCTCGTTTCCCACCTTTCCTAGCTAGTATAGTCCAGATCCTAGGCTTTGCTGGTTTCAGGACTTTATTTTCTGTGTTCAGAGCTATCCAGACCTTGCTGTGGTAGAGGGAAGTCCTACTGCTTACCAGTGGGAGTGGTAAGCATTGTACTGCCTAACACTAGAGGAATGGTTTCCAGCTCTAAAATTGTAACTTTATTAGCCATTTTGGGCTGATTTCTATCCTTTTCAACTTTCTGGCTTAAAAATGTGTGTGTTTGTGCATTTTTTGCATCGTGCAGAACTACGGGGCTACGGTTAAACTATTCCAGGTGCCAGAAAGTCTGCTCTTCAATGTTTCCCTTACAACTAGCTGGTTTCTCAGTAGTAGCACTAAAATCTGAACCCCTGTGACTAGCACTTGATCTAGAACCTGCTGGAAAGCACTAGGAAGCCTTAAACTGATAAAAGCACTCAACTCTCCTTGTTAATAAGGAGAAATTAATCATAGGCACTAAACAGCCTATAATTGCAAAGTACCTTGCAAAGGTAATGGAAAACAGCTCTTGTACTTTACAAAAAAGCACCTAAACAGGCATGTCCAGGAGTCAGCTTTCAGTGATTACTCCTGTCCACCTGGTGAATCTGGGCATACTGGGCCAATGCAGCAACTGCCTCACATACACAGCCAACCCTCTCCTCCTACCATCCAACACTACAACCTGCGAGAGATGCACTTACATAGCCAAACTGGATGCAAAACTCTCTCCAGCCAAGATTGTGCTAGACAGTCAAGAGGAGAAGGTTAGCACCTGCACTATACCTCAAGCAACACATAGTCCTTCAAAACCCACACCATCAACACCCACACACAGCAACACTAAACCCACATAAGCAGAGGCCCTTAACATTAACCTACCCAAGCAACAAGTACCTCTGAAGCTGAAATGCAAACAAACACCAATCACAACCAAAGTGACACATAGCTCACAACACCAGTGTGACACCCAACAACAGCCCCTAAGGCAAGACAACGTACCCAACACTTTAGTCATATATGACTCTATAGTCAGTCACACTGATGTCCCACTCACCAGGCTGAAAAAGGAGAAAATTACAGTGAGCTGCCTGTCGCGTGTCAGGATCCACCACATAATGCATGTATTCAAGTCACTCCTCAGCAAGTACAAATATGACTCTATCCCTGTCAATGTTGGCATGAATGACTTGAGACATACCTCCCTGGACTACATGAAAAGAGACATGGAAGAGCTCTCGGATCATGTGGCCCAGGCAGGTATGACCCTAGCTCTGAGTAGCATCCTGGCTTCGCCTGGAATGATACCACAGTATAAGGACAAAATGATTGACTTTAACAATTGGCTAAGCTTCTAGTGTCATTCAAAGGGGATCCAGTATCTGTCTGCCTGGGACAACATGATCGACAAACCACAATGCTTTGCGAGAGATGGTCTGCACCTGTTGCCCCTGGGATTCAGGTTACTGGCTAAAGCTATTGCCACTCCTATAGTGCCTTTTTTAGGCAAGGTTCAAAGGACAAAAACACCACCATGAAAGAAACAAGCATGCAAAATCTGAAGGTAATGCTACTCAATGCTAGAAGTCTAAACCTCAAAATGCACTCTCTATCGAGGCATTCTAAAAATAGAGAACATCGATATATATGTGCAGTAACTGAGACCTGGTTCAAGGCTCCAGAGAGCACCCCTGCAATACCAGGCTACAACTGTTACCACACTTTTTGGCCACCAAACCAAAATCGAAACACTAAAGGTGGAGGAGTGTCCATATTCACCAAGGATATTCACACCTCCAGGCTAGTTGCCCAACACAATGCATCTGAAATTCTCCAGGTGCAACTAACACTTAGTAAGACTGCAATCCAAATTGTAGCTTGCTACAGATCCCCCACCATGCCCCAAGATTCTCACTACACCTTTCTAAACATACTGGAAAATATTAAGATACAACCAAACACCCTAATACTGGGTGATTTCAACTACCCGGCCATTAACTGTGAAAACTACTCAGGTACCAACACCTTTTCCCAACGGTTCTTGGAATTCATAAATTCCAATGCCCTAGATCAACTAATCCATTGTCCCAGCAGGGGCTGCAATATCCTAGACCTGGTCATTACCAACATGGGAGATAGATGCTTCACACCAGTGGCCACCCCCTCATTGGTCATTTCTGACCATAAGCTAATCACCCTTGACAGCCACATCCCACCCCCACCCCCCAGTAAGGAAACCTCTGTAAAGAAACTTCTCCAAAGCCAACTTCATGCTGCTCAAGTCAGAAGTGACAAACTTCATGACACCCATGCAGATGGGAGCTGAAGATTAGACTGCTGAATCCTACACTAAGGCACTGTACAAACACATCCACTCGTGCATGAATCATGCCATCCCAAATAGAACCAAGTTGCTCTCCTCCAAGAAAGGAAGCCAATCTGGTGGTCTCCTACCATAAACAAACTATACAACAAAAGGAAGAAACTGTTGCAGAAAAGAGAAAAAAACAGGATGCACCAAACTCCCTTACTAGCCTCAGTAAGAAGCTGAGATCCCTCATAAAATCCTCCAAAGCTAGTTATGAAAATAAAATTGCCAACAATTCCAAAGACAACCACAAGGCGTTCTATAGTTACATCAATAATCTAAATGGCAATGCTCAGATCTGCTCTAAGCTACAACAGAATGGCATTAAATATACTGATCCCAAGGATATTGCCAATATCCTGGCAGATCAATTTAGTGCCAACGTCATCCCCCTCTCACCCCCTAAAAGACCCATCTCAATACCACAAAAGATTGCCAAATTCTGGTCATCATGGCCACATTGGTAGAAATTGCACTCTCCAAAGCTAAGAATACAGGATCCATGGTACCAGATGACATCCTGGGCTGTGTACTACATGAACTACAAAATGAACTGGCACCTCACCTAAGTGTCATGTTTAATCATAGCCTCACCTCAGGCTTTGTGCCCACTGAGTGGAGCAGAGCTACAGTTATCCCACTCCACAAGGGAGGATCCACCTTGGATCCCAGGAACTACCATCCCATCAGTATGATGAGCTTGATCTGCAAGGGCTTGGAATGCATTATCATGGAACTTATAAACAAAGACATTGGCAACCTTCAAACACTGGACCCCACCCAGTTTGGGTTCGTGAAGGGCTTATTTTGTCTCCTGAACCTGATTGACTTCTTTGAATCAGTCTCCAGAGCTGTGGATGAGGGTAAGGCATTCCACACAGCCTATCTGGACCTCGCCAAGACCTTCGACACCATCCCCTACTCTGGAATCATAGATAAACTTACTAAACTGGGTATAAATTCCTATGTCTCACGATGGGTTGCCAAATGGCTTACTGACAGAACCCAGACTGTAAAAGTAGCTGACTCCAAATCCATCTCCAGACAAGTGACAAGTGGAGTACCTCAGGGTTCAGTCCTGGGATTGCTCTTGTTTGGCATCTACTTCTCTGAAGTACAGGCCAACCCTAAGGGACTCTGGCTAACAAAGTTCGCAGATGACTGCAAACTGGGAGCCATTATTGAATCCCCAAATGATGTGGATATTCTACAAAAGGGCCTTACAGAAACAGATGCTTGTGCCAGAGCCATGGGCTCAAGCTTAATGCCAAGAAATTTATAGTTATCCCCTTTGGGAAGAAACAGACTCTGCTACACTTTGCTGTGAGGGAAAGGTTGGTTTGCTTTTTATTTGTTGTATTTTGTATTAGTTTATTGCCTTTTTATATTTTGAGTGCTGTGATTTGTTTTCTTTGCCTTGTGTTTTGCTTGTGTTCTGCTTTTAACTGCATATTAAAACTTCAAAAGACCCCACAGTTCTGTAAAAGTAGCTGACTCCAAATCCAGCTCCAGACAAGTGACAAGTGGAGTACCTCAGGGTTCAGTCCTAGGACCTCTCTTGTTTGGCATCTACTTCTCTGAAGTACAGGCCAACACTAAGGGACACCTGCTAACAAAGTTTGCAGATGACTGCAAACTGGGAGCCATAATTGAATCCCCAAATGATGTCAATACTGTACAAAAGGGCCTTACAGAAACAGATGCTTGGTGCCAGAGCCATGGGCTCAAGCCAAGAAATGTATAGTTATCCCCTATGGGAAAAAACATGTACCCATGAATTACCACATAGGTGGCAGTACACTAAACACCAAAAGTGTGATAAGAGACTTAGGGACACAGGTGGACAGTGGTCTCACCTTCAATAACCACATTGCCACAACAGTCATGAAATCCTTCTATGTGGCACACCTCATCACTAAGTGCTTTTCATCCAGAAAAAAGGAGGTCATTGTCCCACTGTACTCATCCCTCATTAGACCCATTATAGAATACAATGCCCCATTTGGTATGTACCTCTCAAGACATCTGCAACAACTGGAAAGGCCGCAGAAATACCTCACTAAAAGAATCATGGGCCTAAAGCAGATGCCCTATGCTGACTGCCTTAAAAATCTCCAGCTATACTCTGTTGCATATCGTCTACTCCAAGGCAATCTCTGCTTAACATACAAGGCCATGTCAAAACCAGTGCTGTTGAACATGCTACACTTAAAGAAATCCCAATCTCTCAGAGCCACACGCTCCAGGGATCTAAACATAGTCATCACAAAAAACAAAACATGCTGGAGGGATAGGTTCCTGACCCAGAGACTCCCCAGACTGTGGAATAGACTGCCCATACATGTCAAGCAGAGCAGCTCTTTGGCCCTCTTCAAAAGGAACCTTGATGATTGGATGGGAGAAAGGAAATTCACCTCAGGGATCACGTCAGTCACCCTACTAGACAGGGGTCCAGGGAAGTAAATAGTGTGGGAAGAAATAGCCAGGGAATTGTTATGGCTAGGCTTGTATAGGCCCTAGGGCCGATAGCCTAGTACCAACCTATGGACCTATGAACCTAGTACACTAAACACCGAAAGTGTGATGAGATACTTGGGGATACAGGTGGACAGTGGTCTCACCTTCGATAACCACATCGCCACAACACTCAGGAAATCCTTCTATGTGGCACATGTCATTACAAAGGGCTTTTCATCCAGAAAAAAGGAGGTCATTGTCCCACTGTACTCATCCCTCATTAGACCCATTACAGAGTACAATGCCCCATATGGCATGTACCTCACAAGACATCTGCAACAGCTAGAAAGGCCACAGAAATACCTCATTAAAAGAATCACAGGCCTAAAGCAGATGCCCTATGATGACCGTCTAAAAAAACTCCAGCTACACTCTGTGGCATATCATCTACTCAGAGGCGATCTCTGTTTAACATACAAGGCCATGTCATACCCTGAGCTGTTGGACATGCTCCACTTAAAGAATTCCCAATCCCTCAGAGCCACATGCTCCAGGGATCTAAACCTTGCCATCACAATGAACAAAACATGCTGGAGGGATAGGTTCCTGATCCAGGCACTTCCCATACTCTGAAATAGACTGCCCATACATGTCAAGCAGAGCACCACCTTGGCCCTCTTCAAAAGGAACCTTGACGATTGGATGGGAGATAGGAAATTCACCCCGGGGATCATGTCAGTCGCTCTGCTAGACAGGGTTCCAGGGAAGTAAATACTGTGGGAAGAAATATATAGGGAATTGTTTTGGCTAGGCTTATATAGGCCCTAGGGCTGATAGCCTAGTACCAACCTATGAACCTATGAAAAAACAGCCCTTTGCTGCTGAAAGATAAGAAGGCTACAGGTTCGGATTCTTACCAAAGGTACTTGATGTTTTTTTTTTATTCTTGACACTGCAATGCAGCGTAAGGGTGATGTTGCACTCAGGGGTGGCAGTTTTCAGAAACAGTAGGAGATATTCCCCCAGAGCCCTGGCCAAATTTCCTCTAATCAATATGAATATTACTTCAGGTCTCCCATGAAAAGTGGTTACTGGCCTACTGGGACTAAACAGATCAAAAAAAGATAAAGTAGTCAGTCTAAGACTCATTGACCTATATGACTGTACTCCTTTCTTACTACTGAAACTGTATACTATACCAAACTATCATTGTGTCTTACTCTGGGATCTTACTGTTTTTAGTTTATGCTACATCTTCAGCATTCATTAAGCTGAATCTGTACTAACTATAGCAATGTACTCCTTTCAAATGACACTGTATTATGTAATTATTTCCCTTTTAGTTCAATCAGTTTCAGCACATCGTCTCCTCTCTGAATGCATACCCTCCACAGCACAGTATGTCTAACTAACAGGTGTTATCTGCCTATTGAATAAACTGGATTAATATATCATGCCTGCCTTCAGTAATTCAACTCACCTTGCCAACTTGGAAGCCTGGTTAACGGCTATCTCAGCTGCATCACTGCACATGATATTCTGAGAGAGCATGTAGGAACTGTCTTATGTTCACTGACCGCAACTAGTACTGGACCAACATGACATGATTTGAGAGAGGTGTCATTATCTGTATAATCTGGAGGCCATACTATCACCTACACAGATATTCAGTAAGCAGAATATAAACTTATCTATATTTCCACAAGATCACACTAAACCAACATTCCCTGCTGCTGTAAATAAAACATATCCCAAGCCTCCAGGAGTCAGGTCTAAAGAGCCTTGGCAGCAATGTATGAATTTAACTCCACTATACTCATATGCTCAGTGAGTGTACAGGGTGCAAACTGCAATGTTTCCACTGCCACTATGTTTGTGTGTCTGTGTAAAAATGTTGTACTTATCATCAGGCATGCTGACTCTACACTCACTAGACTGGACTTCTCAGAAAGCAAAAAGGAGACAACTGGCATTCCATGGGGCTTAGTACGGTATCCCCTACTGTTCTGCAGCTACTTTGTGGGTGTTCAGATCACTAACTCAGACATATGTCTAACTGTAAATGTCATGGATTGCAAGCTGGGTGTTGTTGTTGCTCAGCGTCCAATACCATGTGACTATAGCAAGGGTAAAACCATACTAATTAATGGTGTACTCAAGCTAAGCTTCAATTGAATATAAAGAAATGTATCATTGTTAACTTTATAAAACAAATCTTTCCACCAGTTCCAGACTGACACATTGTCAGAAATTTCTGCACCTGCTTCGACAACTCCCTTGCTTTTCACCACCATAATGCTACTGTAGTCAGGAATACCTTTTATTTAGACCAATTAATAACTAAAGGTATCCCATGCAGGACTAAATAAGTGATCACTGCTCTGTGGTTTTCCCTGATCAGGTCAGTTCTAGAACATAATTCTCTTTTTTTTTACTTATGTATTTACCTAAATACTTCATGCAGCTAGAAAGAGCCTAGGTGCTCCAAAATAGGAAGATCACCTGATAAAAGACCCACAGCTGCCAATATAGTATCGAAGTTCTATCTCTATACACTGCATTCTTTGCTGTTAGGGACCTGACCCAGCTTTTCATGCTTTCACCAAACAACTGCATAATATATATTCATGGCAAGTGTAAATAAATGAATGACTCCAAAGTAGGTTCTGCAATAACAGGTGTTAGTGAGCAATATACAGATAAGGAGTATATGGAATCTTTGCAATTATGGACAAATCTGAACAAAATACCATTTAACATTAAGATGTGCTATGCATCTTGTATCTGGCAATCCTTGTTACCTCTGTGCAATGGAGAGTTCAGTTCTGAAAGATATAGTAGTTAACTAAGATTTGGGTATAAAAATTAATGAAAAGTTTTTTTGGGACAAATCTCACAGATGTTATTGCTATTATAATATTAAAATACATTTTTAATTATTTTCAGTAGGGATAGGGAGGCTTTAATCCCTATTTACAATGCAGTCATTAGGAATACAGGGCATCCGTTTGCATATTAAAATAAATAACAGTTGGGTAGACTTGAACTTGACTGTCACTCTTTTCTACTAAATATGTTTGTTGGTGTGATTTAATTGTGATATATATATATATATATATATATATATATATATATATATATATATATATATATATATATATATACTTATAAGAGCTTACACAATAAAATGTATGGCCCAAGTGTTGGAAGACACAAAAAGAGCCATCAGTGTCACAAGAATCAATAACTTCTTAATCGATGTACAAATAAGTAAACCTAATGTACTGAAGAATTCTTTTCACTGTAGAGCAGGAAGGCAGTGGAATTATATCTGTCTCAGAATAAGAAAACCTGGTTCTGTCATCTAATTTAAAAGAGGTTTGGGCAGATTGCTGAGCATAGACACCGGAAGCTGTTAAAGGCTGGGGGGTGTGGGGGGTGACAGGGGAACTTAGTGAAATAAAAAGGGTAATTTTTTTATAACTATTTGCTACCACAACATAGGTTCACTTGGAGGACATTTTAAACTTAGCCAATTCCCTTTTGGTGCTTGAATTAACATTTTCTGATTCGTCTTAGCTATCCCCATGGCTGATAATTGTATATTAGCCCTAGTGAGAACAACTGTGATCATACCATAGATAATTTGAGGGGGCCATCTAAGGGATGCAGCATTTAGGAACTGCCTCTATCCATTAGTGGCATGAGGGGAAAACCTGGAGTACATTTTCTATTACCCATCCTTAGATCCAAGTTGCATTTGAATATGGATGGATGAGCTTTGCTTTATTTTAATGGATAGTCTATTTCGGAACAGTGGTAGCTTCTGTGATATATATCCATCTCTCCACAACATTCAGTTTAGATACCTGGACTGAGTATTTCTGATGCCATTTGACTTGCTGATGTTCAGTAGGTCCATCTGTATTTATGTCGGAGGATGCTTTGTATGCCAGACATGTCACCTCTAAGCACTCTGTAGGATACTGAGTATAGTAATAAATCTTTGAGGTGGTCCATGCAAGACCTATTGTTTAGGACTTGTATCTTTTTAGTAAGGTATCTCTGAAGGTATTCCAGTTGTTGCATGGGGCTGGACAGATACATGCCAAAGTGGGCATTATACAAAATGATTGACATAATGAGAGCTTTGTAAAGGGGGACAACAACATCTCTAGATCTAGTCACAATCAATTTGTTTATAAGCTGTGCAATATAGAAAGGCTTTCTTATGACTTTGGGCACATATTGGTCAAAAGTTAGGTCACTGTACACACAAGTTCCCAAATGCCAAACAATTGGATCAGTTCTTTGAGAGCATTGTCATGATTCTGACACCAGTTATTATTTGGGACAAACCTTCCTGCATGATGGTTAAGTCATTTGGAGATTCAATAACTTCTCCTAGCTTGCAGTCATCTCAAACTTAGCTGACCAAAGCTCTTTGGTATTTCCTTTTACTTTTGAGATGTAAATGCCAAACAGAAAAAGTCTCAGCACCAAACCCTAGGGGACTCCATTGGTGACTGGTCTCTTCCCCTGTTTTGATCCTCTGCATCCTGTGAGCCAAGTTGGCAATGCAGCTGGTGATGTAAGTGTTTCCTCCTACATCTTTTGTACTACACCTGAGGAGGGGATTGTGTCAAAAGTTTTGGCCAGGTCAAGGTAATGTGGTATGAACTGTTTTACCTTCATCCATTGCTTTGGTAACAAGAGTAAAGCTAAAAATTTGCCCATGATTTTGAGCCTTTCACACTTTCCTCTGGGCTATTTTCAAACACATTTTTAGGGTCATGCATACATGTATGCATTCCTTGATTCACCTTCCTGATTGTATTAAATTATATTCCTTGTTTAATACAGCACACTTGTTAGACTTAAGTTTGAGCACATTTTAAATGTATTGCTTAAACATTTTCCAGTAGGCAATGAAACAAAAATGCATGCACCAATAATGACAAAACTGCCCTATTCAGAACATTTCCATCATAAAGGTCTACTTCCACACACAACTGCATTTTAAATTCATTGTTTGAACATTTTTCCAGTAGGCAATGAAGCAAAATGCATGCACCAATAATGACAAAACTGCCCTATTCAGAACATTTCCATGATAACAGTCTACTTCCACACAAAATTGCATTATAAATGTATTGTTTGAACATTTTTCCAATAGGCAATGAAGCAAAATGCATTCCCCAATAATGAAAAAACTGCCCTATTCAGAACATTTCCATGATAACAGTCTACTTCTACACACAATATATAAATACAGAATCTTAATAGTGTAAGCCATAGGCATGTTGCACATCTTCTTGAACTTATTTTCAATTGGGGGGTAGAGGCGAAAAAACAGGGGCACATTTTAAACATTGCTTGTATCATTTTGGAAAGTTGCTTGCATAAAATGTGTTACCACCATGCATTTCACTGCCAAGTCTTGAACCCAGAACCCTATAGTCAGAGCAACATACCACTAAGCTAAACCAGCAGTTTCTTGAAAGACAGGAAGACAGACTTAAATGGCTATCATATCATTTATTGAATTCAGTTCTCACTTTCACCATAGCTCTCAACCTCAAGCCAATAATGGGGGAATACAGCCCCAAAATAGGGACACATTTCAAATACTGATTTCATAATCTTAGAAAATTGCTAGAAGAAAAGGTTTTGTTTTACCACTCCTAAAAACCAGAGGAACAGAACAAAAATGTGAGGTATAAATTCACAAGTGATAGTGGCTAAGGACTTTAGGCTCTTTTTACCTGTACCCAAGGTACAGGGTTTGAGCCTGAATACCTCTAGCCACCAGATGTATTCCACTGGGGGCATTTACACACACACACACACACACACACACACTACATCCCAACAGCCAGTCCAGACTCCATCCTCCGAGAAATAAATCATTCTCTGATTCCGAGCAGCTAAATAAAACCGTCTGTCCATTTCCGCTCGCTAAAAGCATTTGAAACCCGGAAATATGTGCACTGTGAGCTCAACTCCTCTGAAAAAATGTTCATCTCTGTGGTACATCTCCCAGTAGATCCCAACAGCCAGTCCAGACTCCATCCTCAGTCCTCTGAGAAGCAGCAGCTTTCACCAAGGTAGCTTCCAAAAATAAATCCTTCTCTGATTCTGAGCAGCTAAATAAAGCCATTTATTCCCGAAGCATTTAAAAACCAGTCGGATTCTGAAAAGTTAAATAAAACCATCCGTCCTTTTCCGCTCGCAAAAAGCATTTGAAACCTGGAAATAAATGTGCTGCAAGCTCAACTCCAACAGGCTGGTAGCCCTGACGAGCTGACATTATCGTGAACATGATGATGTCAGCTAAAGCGCGAAAAATAATTCAAAAATAAAGAAGTAATTCAGGACCGTTGGGAGGTATGGATGATCTGCAAAAGTGGTGGGGCTCCCCTCCCCCCTCGCTCTATGGTTCCGGTGACCATGTTGTTGGGTGGTAGAGTTTTTGAGCCAGAGTATGTTAATAATAATCTCTTCTAAGCTTTGATTTTGTTTAAACAACACTGAAAATTAAACACTTAACACTGAAATATCTGTGCAAATCCTAAAACCAAAGGCTTGAATCTTTTTCAACAAATAGATAAGACACACAGCACTTCTCCATCTTTGAAATAATGTTCCACTACATATACAATAGAGTGATGCTCTCACTTTATTTAATGCAAATCTTGACAAATGAATGGGTGCCTATAAATTCATCTCTGCCTTGACATGTTTTAGCTTTTTGGAGACAGGAAGTGACCTATGAGGGTGGGCAATGCCAAAGTGATTATGGCCTGTGGAATGACTGTGTTGCAAATTCTGTGAATCTATCAATGAAGGAAAGCAGTGGCACCCTACAGTATGTCAGGACAGCTTTCACAGCAATTCTACATGCAGACTTTTCCCCTAATATAAAGCAGACCCACCACATGGCATCAAACATTAAGTCTCCGACTCTCTCTATCCACTTCATCCTGCGGTTTTGGAACTACCCTTGTGGACAGCTGATTCTGAAGTCTGTAGAAGAATTAGGCTACCAATGAGGGGGTGGGGAATGAGTAAAGATAGCCCTGGACCATTGCATTTCTCCATTTATAAAATGTAGCATGATTCAATCAGTTGATTAAGGGAGAGGGAGATATCCTGCCAGATGCACTTCATGTCAATGGCGATTATCAACCATGATACCTATCAAGTATTGATTAACATTCTGGTGAAGATACAAGCTTATATTGAAGTTGAGTATTATTGGTGAGTCCCTCAGCCTAAACTAGACCCATCACAAACTGTGCAACCTTTAGCAACCTTAACTGGATCACAGTCAGGATGACAAGAGATCACACATTCCAGTGGCAACTACTTTGTTTAAGTCTCAGGTAGTAAGAGATAGAAGAGACTCAAGACTGCCTCCTCCTTATTACTCCAGCTACTCTTTCATCACCAATTCTTCAATTCTGTGTTCTACACTAACAGAAGAGTTACTACCCAGCGGAAGTACGTGTAGCTGAAGAAAACCCATCAGATTTTGTTACACTCAAACCATCTGCAGCTGAGATGGAATTGTTGGACTAAGTCAAAGATAGATCCTGACTTTGAAGATAGTGGATGAGAGTCCAAAAGGTTATATTCCAACATGAGTGGAGTCTTCAGTAAGTTCCATGTACTGGTGGATGTGTGGGTGGGTAGTGGAGGGAAGGAGGGGTTACTAAATGGAAAAATGTAATGCTAGCCTTTATGATTAGAACAAAATTGTGCAATGAAATGAAAATTTCAGAAGCATACCTGGGGTGGGGGAAGGGAGCAGCTGCCCTGGTGTAAGGTTTTAGGGTGCACTATTGGCAGTTGCTGATGGGGCTTTATTACAGTACCAGCATCTAGAACTGAATGGTAATACAGTCATTGGTGTCAGGACTGAAGAGCAGATGTGCTTACTGGGTGGTGTGGTAACTTTAGGAAACCGTTTGCTACAATGTACATTAGTATTTGTAGCAAGTAGTTTACTACAGTTTACAGTTTAAATCCATTTTTATGCTCCTTAACTTAACAGTTAAGAAGCTCACACCAGGTAGAATCATACCTCTCAACCTCTTACAGCAAGAAATCTGAGCAAATCCATAAATAAAAGTGGGACAAAGGCCCAAAAATAGAGACAATATTTAAATATTGCTCTTACAAACTTAGAAAGTTAATAGAACAACAGGCTTTGCATTAGCATGAATTTTCTGAAGGTTATGAAGTCTGAAACTCAAATATCTGTCATTATTTTCTAACTGCAGTCTTTCCCTATTTGCCACTAATTTGCCAGGGAACCACAATTTTATGAAAAACGGACCAAAAATATGAGGCAAAAATCTGTACATTCTCCAAAAATCTGTACAGTTGAGAATTTTGAGTAGAACGGACCTTGTTCCTCAGTTCACTCAATAGCTCAAAAACAAATGTATATGTGTGAAAGTTGTTTTAGTCAATTTTGTTTGGCTGATCGGAAATTGCTAAAGCAGTTGTTGATCCAATGACATGTTGTCCCCAAAAGTGGGGTTTGATGAGGGGACATATAACCAAAAAGGTGGTGGAGGACTTCTTGCTATAATGCACAAAGAGCAGTGAAGATGTGGCTAATATTATTGTAACTTAAGCAGGAGGGGAAGTTGGTCATTTGGCTTATACAGCAATTTTAACAAATAAGTGGTAGTGCAGGATGCAGTGTTACCTTGCAAAAGAATAAGCCATTCGATTCTGTGTGGAAATGATGAAATGTACTAACAAATGTGGAAACAAATATTACTTGGTGGTGGTGAAGGAAGGGAACCATCAGGGGAGGTTGGATTAGAAGTAAGTAAAGGAGAGGGGAGATATGAGATGCTACAGCAGTAAATGGAATGGCAGCGTCTGCAAGAAGGTATTCAACAATAAATCCACTATGAAGAGGAAAGGGACTGGATAGACTGCTATGAAAGTAAGAGGGAAGGCTGAAAGAGCTGAACCAACAGTTTGTAGTGCAATAGGAATAAGTAAAGTTGCTCAAAGTACCCCAGTCTGAGAGGAGAAAGAAAAGGCAGTAAAAGGAGGAATGTAGAGACAGATCACCATTAAACACCCCTAAAATAAACAGTGAAAGGTCATTACAACCTAGTCCATGGGAAGAGGAGGTGGAGATAGAGTGAGCAAACTGGGGGAGGAGACAGACAGTGATGCACCCAAAGTGGGGAGAAGAGGGGGAGGATACATTGACTCAAATCCAGGCATATGGCAGAGACCATGAACAACCAGTTGGCTTATAAAAGTCATGCTGGTCTTAGACCTTCCAAGACAAACTAGGCATAGCAGTGGAAGCCAGTAAGCAGAGGAATCGCTTGGGGGGGGGGGGCAAGACCAGCAATGTTTCATTATACATGATTTGTTCCCTGTTCTCTATGTTATTTATCAGGTGGGATGAAAACACTAGGGAAAGCTGGAAAAGGAGGCAGCAACAGGTGATAAGGAGGATAAGCAGATAAAAACAGTAGAAGGGGAAGAGGTGTGGAGGACTGAGAGGTAAGAAGAGGAAGAAGCTGAATTGTATATGAGGAAAACAGAGAGGAGACCCTACTAAGGATACTGCCTGAATGGGTGACTGATGAATGTTTCCTTATGGACAAAGTATTGTTTGATGTTTTTGAAGTAATGTCAGAAAGATACTAATATGAATTAGGGGGTTCTCTCAGACCAGTTGGAGGGTGATCAATAGACATATCTTTATTGGTATTGTGCATATGCATATATAAAAATGCTGGGCTCATATTAACATCAATTAGGGATATGTTCTAGGCTTGCCTAAAATCAGTCAATGAATTTATGTCATTTTCATTTTCAGTTAATTTGTATGTTCAGTGATGCATGTAAAATATCAGGGCCTATAATGAGGAGATGTAATATAACTATAGCAAGAATAAGTGGGTTGAAGCGAATATAATTTTTGTCCATAGAGTTACTAGTATGCACAGTAGTCAGTATTCTGCTAAAATGGGATGAAGGAGGACAAGTAGAAAGAGAGAGGAATTTAATCAAATAATCTCATAAGGTGAGATTGCTTTCACTTTGTTTTTGATTAAGGTTGATTAATTGAAAGGCAAAATATATGTGAAGGATATTAAAATATTCAATTTATTAGATATGAGTAAAAGGTAGCAATTGTATGTTATTGTGTAATGTGTATCTGTTTCTTTTAAATAGATTTTCAAATGCATTGTAATAACTGCATTTAAGAGTAAACAGAGACAGGATAGTTCTGCAATGCCAAGCAACCTTGTACATGTAACTGAATGCATTATACAAGGATGCAGTTTAAGCTGAGATAAGATTCATGAAGAACGTGTAAAATTATGATTGGCATGAAGGCTGCATTCTGGCTATTTACAGACAGGTGAAAATAGAAAGTGAAGAGGAGCTGACCCATTGACAAATCCTGGAATCACATCTCATTAACACTGAAATTAATCCGGAATCTAAGCTCTTACAAAAGAAAAAGAAAAAAAATAAACTGAAATCTCATCTGATAGATAAATGGCTCTGCTCCTGCATTCCCATAGGTGAGCTTCTTTAACTGCCATCTATTTTTTTTACTACAGACTGAACTCACAACTAGTCTAAGTCTGTAAACATAGCATGCCAACCTACTACCATCTCAGATGATTGCCACCCCTCAGTTTTTCCTAATGTCACATTCAGTCTTGCATAATTCTTCCTAATCTCTTGGTGCCACCCACCCCCAAAATTCTACTAGTACCACCTTTCTTATCTCTATTTATATACACTCCTCCGACTCATTCTGTTTCTTATTTCATCCACACTGCTACCTCTTTCACATCCACTCCATCTCCTCATCCTCCAAGCTGCCTACACCCCTCTTACTATCCTTCTTAATATTTACACCCATTACTTGCTACGTTCCAGCCCACTAATATACTTGCCAAGACTTTACAGTCATAACCTTATCAACAACAAGGTACTCGATAACTTTAATACACAAAGTTCCCTTACTCTGAACACTCCTTTAATCGATAGAGTTCCCTTACTCTGGGCACTCTATACATTTAATACATAAAGTTTCCTTACCCCGGGCCCTCTGTACCTTTAATACATAGAGTTCCCTTACTTTCAGCATGCTATACCTTTCATACACAGAGTTCCCTTGCTCTGGGCATTCTGTACCTTTCATACACAGAGTTCCCTTACTCCAGGTACTCTGTGCATTTAATGCACAGTGTTTCCTTACTCTGGGCACTCAATACCTTTAATACATAGAGTTCCCTTACTCCTGGCACTCTATATCTTTAAGACACATAGTTCCCTTACTCCAGGCACGCTAAACCTTTAATAGATAAAGGTCCCTTGCTCCGGGCAATCTGTACTTTTGACACATAAAATCGTAAGAGTTCTCTTACTCCAGGCAGACTTTACCTTTAATATATAGGGTTCCCTTACTCCAGACACCCTATACCTTTAATATATAGAGTTCCTTTACTCCAGGCACTCTATAATTTCTTTAATACATAGAGTTCCCATTACTCTGGGCACTCTATACCTTTAATACAAAGACTTCCCTTATTCCAGGAAGTATGTACCTTTGATAAACAGAGTTCCCTTAATCTGGGGACTCAGTACTTTTAATATACAGAGTTCCCTTACTCCAGGCACTCTGTACCTTTAATATATAGAATTTCCCTTACTTGGGGCAGTCTTTACCTTTACAAATTGTAGTTCCTCAATAAACTCACTTTCCAGGAAAAACCACACAGGTGTACAAAACCATAAAAAACTCTTTAATGATAGTACCAAATATAACAGTTAGGAGCTTTCAGCCCCTATACCTCAGGGACATCATCAGTTCCCTTCTGATACATAAAGTTCCATTACTCCAGGCAGTCTGTACCTTTAAGATACAGAGTTCCCTTACTCTAGGCACTCCATGTTTTTAATACATTGAGTTTTCTGACTGTGGGCACTGTCTTTGATACATAGAATTCCCTTACTCTGGACACTTGGGTCTACATTACATTATCGAATAATAATGTATTCGAAAACATAGTAGTCGACCCCTAAATGTCGAAAACGTCAAACGTCAAACATTTCAATGGAGATCTCCGTACAATGCAGAAATGGAAGTTTTCGATTGTCTGCACTGTATGGCAATCTCGGAGTTGGTATATTTAAGTAGCGGGGGTGTGGGCATTTAAATGGTTTGCTTGGGTGGGTTTTTTATTTTTTGTAGTTCGACGTTTGACATTTTCGACATTTAGGGGTCGACTATTATGTTTTCGAATACGTTAGTATTCGATAATGTGATATAGACCCGGGCACTCTATACCTTTAATATACAGAGAGTTCCTTTACTCTTCTACCTATTTTCTTTCCTCTATTCTCTATTCTATCCCTCTTTTTCACTTGGACATATCAAACAAAACCATAACACCTCCTATCTTGTTAAATCTCTTTCTCTAAAGACTAAGTCTCTAAATACTAACCACCAAAATAATGCCTCTAAGAAGTCATCACTTTTTTTTTCAAGCTCTTATATCACAGCTTCTGCACGTCACTTATCTATCTACAGTGCGCAGTTATAATGTGCACAAGTTTTAGCCTGTCCTGTACAGATGGTCAACACCAAATTAATGCTTAATCATTAATAGTTGTTAACTAATAATTTTTTAATCTTCATATGACTTTTTTATGTATTAAACAACTCAGTACTTTATAGTATAAGTTTAAGCACTGGCTCAGCCATCAGTGAAATATTGTTAATATGTTGAATGGCATATCTATGAAGCAGATATAGTTTTTCCACAATTCCTCCAACATAATTCTGGAATAGTTTCTTATCTATGTCAGGGTTGCCCCACAATACATACTTTGTGACTTCAGTTACATGGCCGCTAAGTTGAGTACATTGAGGAGAATGTATTCTCTAACGCATGGTTGATTTGTTTTATGTAGAATCTGTTTATTTATATAATACTCACACAGCCTGTTTTTTAATGACGTTAACTGAGAATTTTAAGTTTCATAGGACTTCTTTACATATTAAATAAATGAATACTTTAGAGAATAACTTTAAGCAAGGGTCTAGCCCCAGTGAAATATGTTTAATATGTTGAATTACAATGTCTGTGAAGCACATGTAGATTTTCTACATTTTTTTCCAACATAGTTCTGGCATAGTCCCTCATCTACATCAGTGTTACATGGCAATATCTGCTTGTGTCTTCAGTTATATGACCCTAAGCTGATTCCATTGAGGAGATATTCCAAAATCTGGCTGATTTGTCTTTTATCTAGGATATGCTTATTTGTATAATGCTACCACAGAGTGGTTCTTTAATGATGTCCATAATTTAAGGTTAGTTATTTTTTTATGGCCTGTGATACTTTGTTTTTAATCACATTGTGATTTTTTTTTTTTGCATATAGCTAGGATAATTGCTTTATAGAAGTTGGTACCTTGCTTAACATCTCCTTATTCCATTTTTTTCATTTGTAGTAGATTAAAGTAGAAATGAACACTTAATGGATGATTATATTACATGACACCAAATGATAGTATAGAGGATAAGATACAGGAAAAGTGTATCTGTGTGTATGTGTGGTCACAGAAAGAAAAACACAGGGAAAGAGAGAGAAAAATAGTTTTAAACCTTATATTAAAGTCATTGACATTCATTTAAATGTAAGCAATATTAAAACAATTATATTTTACTGATTTTCAGTGCATACAATTGCCATAATGCTGCACCAATAGAAGTGCTTGAAACAGGACCACAATGTTAGAAAGAGCATGTCAGACTGAGCTAACGACTGCATTTTAACATAGCTGCATGCACATGTTCCTACTCTAAATAACATCAGTGTCTCACTGCCAACAGCCTATGGTGCTATGTCTCTTATTTCTCACTTACAAAGTGACATTCTGATGACAACTGCCTCTGGCCACTGGCAAGACACTTAGCAGGAGTCTTGTCTACGCTCTTCATCCAGCTGTGTAAATGATGAACATAATAACATTAATAGGATTTCCTGCCTGACATACAGTTAGGCTATAAAAATCTACAAAACACAGCAAAGGAAAACATTTCATTTTTGCAGACAAAGGATGAATGACAAGTATGCTGTAAATAAAAAAGGGACACTCCGGAGTCATCCTCTCTGTCCTCAGTGAATACAATTTGTGTTTAGATATTCTTGTGTGTTGTTATCTTCATAGCTGTGTTGAATTCAAAACACTGTTGACAGAACAGTATTAACGACTGCATTCATCCTTAGATTTAGAGAAATCTGGGACACATTGAGAATGGTTTTGAAAAGCTTACTTAACTGTGAAAGCTTGCTCTTCACATCCCATTCCCTTCATAAATCTATGCATGTAGTCATATTTATTATCCCTCCAAAACATGAAAGAATTAAACAAAATCTTTCCTTCAGGAGCAGTAATTTATGTCAGAAACATACATCTCAGTAAACTGGACAGTATTTCTTTCTCTTTTCCTTGATGCATTTTTTTATACAAAGTTTATAAAATTATTTTCATCCATAACCATAATAAGTAAATAAATAAATAAAACATATATCTATTCTGTATAATCTCTAGCTAGAGACTTGGAAGTCAGTGGGTGTGATAAAGAGCCATGGCACAGTTTGTGGAAGTTTAGTGCTGTGGGGTATAATAATAAACTAATGATGTAGAAGCATCTGAATGAAAGAACTCTCCAACTGGTCATTACCATGCAATAAAAATAGTGCTGGTGCATCATAATATAAGTAGATGATGTCCTACCCATTAGTAAAATTAGATGAATGTTCCAAAGAGCACCATATCAAGCACTAGAACAGCTGCATGTGAACTGATATTAACCTGAAGATCAAGGATACAAGCCTAATGGAAACCATGATCTGAACACAAAACCAAGAAAGAGCATTTTTTGGAAAAATATATCTACACAGAACTACATAACCTGCTCCTGCAGTCGCAATGAAGACTATGGAGAACATACTGTGATGAAGGCTAGTTAGTTTACAAGGAAAGCCCAATCTGAATGTGTATGACGTAACTTCATTAATACCTTATCTGAGTTCCTTATAGAAGAATGGCAGATAAACTAGAGATATGGGATGGGAGATTAATTGTCTATATGAGTAGAAGGGTAGCAGAGAGTAATAGTTAAGATGAACATCTTTATGGAAAAAGAAGTCCTAGGACCATTGATCTTTTGGTATCTATGTTTTAGACATAATGAGGGGCAGTGAATATAATCATCCAATTTGTGGATAACATTAAAACATAAGGAGAAGTTGGGGATGGGTGAATGAGTCTTCAAAGAAAACAGTGGCTGGCATTATGGGCTGAGAAATGGCAGCTAACATACCATCTAAGGTTTGATGCAGAAAATGTTTATCTATGCTCTGATAAGCTAAAAGCAGAATACCAAATGGGAGGAATGATCCTAAAAACATAGTTCAAGAAAAGTACCTGACATGGCAGTAGCAGAAGAAATGATGCATCAGAAACTTGTAACCAAAGACAGTATGATACTGGACTGGATTTAGATATGCTCAATGAACAGGTGGGTTAAGTTACCTCCAGAATAGATCTCTGCTCAGTACCCAGAGACAGTATTGTATTCTTTTTTGTTATCTGCATACAAGAAGGTTACTTGAGAACACAGAGATAAAGGATTCTTCAGTAGTAAATTGAATAGAAGACGACAGGTATGATTCGATTCATGAGAGCTAAATGTATTCTCACATGAGGATAGGTGGGAGAAAAAGGAAACAAGCTATGGGCACATAATATTGAGGATAAGTGAGGGAAGAAGGAGACAAGCTATGGGCACATAAGATGCTTAAAATACAGGACAGTGTGATGGCATACAGCTCCAAATGAAATACAGGGGAGGGGGTAGGGTTCATGGGTAGAAGATTAAGGGTACTAGACTTTAAGCAGTACTTTGTCATGGAATGAGTAGTGGATAAATTGAACAATTACTTGTGTGGGCAACAGCTATAAGTGAAAGACTCATTCAAGAAGGCCTGGTAGGTGGTGGTTAAGATAAAAGGCAATTGAATGATATATATAGGAAAAGGTAATACTAGATAGATAGCCTGTTTCTGCTGTCACTGCTATGTATTTTCAAGTTATAGGTCACTAGGGCCCTTACAAACCTAGCCATACACTCAAAACCTTTTAGTCTCCAGTATAATGGGTGTCTATATAGGAGGGCATATTAATAGGGATAACTTAGGATTTGTCAGAGGGGAGTTGGGATAATAATTTTCTTATTGATATCCTCTATCCATAAGGGACATAGGGGTCACCCCGTGAATACATTTATGATATCCATCCAGTCAATTGCCAAGGTTTCATTTGAATAGGATCAAGGATGAAATCTGGTTTACATGAATGGGAAGCCTATTCCCCAGTGCGGGGATCATTTGGAACAAATATCGGTCTCTCTTTGGGATACATTTCTCTCTTTCCTGGATCTACTGTTTTTATTGGTGTTTATTTTTTTAATTTTACTTTGTGACAGATCCATTAAGGTTGAGTTTGAAGAAGTCCTGTAAGCCAGGCAAAGATCACTTCTCAGCAGTCTGTAGGAGACTGAATACAGAGATAGAGCCTTGAGGGGAATCAGTGAAGGACAGGGTATTCATACCCTGAATTTTGCTGGTGAAAAACCTTTGTGGGCATTCCAACTGTTGCAAGTGTCTGGTTAGATACATGCCAAAAGGGGCACTGTATTCAATGATAGGTCTGATAAGGGCCAGTAGAGTAGTACTATAACTTCCTTGAAACTGGATGATATACCCTTACCTATAAGCTGAGCAATATAGAATGATGTTCTTACTTTCTTAGCTATGTGTTGGTCATAGGCCAAAGTGCTGTCTACAAATGTTACCAGTTCCCTTATTATTAGGTTGACTCTTACAAGTGTTTTATCAATGGAGTAATTAAATGGATCGACAGTTTCCCAAAGAGCATTATAATGCATTTTTGGCATTGAGGTTTAGGCTATGCCTTTAGTACCAGTCATTTGTCTGTGTTAAACTCTCTTGCAAGATGTTGGTGTCTTGGAAGAATCTATAATAACTCCCAATTTACAGTCAGCTATGGACTTGGTGAGCCAGAGGCCTTGAATATTAGCCTTGACTTCTGAGAAGTAGATACCAAGCAGGACTTGGCTCAGCACAAAGCTCCAGGGCACTCCACTGGCAACAGTCCATTGTTGGAGATGGTCTCACTGTTCCTGACTTCTTGGGTCCTGTCTGTGAGCCAGCCAGCAGTCTAAAGGGTTGTATAAGGATTTATGCCCAGCTCAGGGAACTTGCCAATAATGGTTGAGTGTAGTATTGTACTGAGTGCCTTGGTTAGATCAAGATACAAAATATGCACTGTTTTACTCTCATCCATTGCATTAGTAACCCTCTCAAAGAAGTCTATCAGTTTAAGTAGTCATAACCATCCTTTAACAAAGGGGTCTATATGACTTGGTCGACAGTTCATATGATCAACTGTTTATTTGGTCGACAGTTCATTTGATTGACAAGATATATCAACTCCAGGGTCACACAACATTGCAAATGCTTGTCGATCATATGAACTGTCGACCAAGTCATATAGACCCTAACAAAGCCATATTGGGATGGGTGTGGTGTTTGTATGTTGTCAATGTCCTTGTTTATCATTTCTATGATAATTAATTCCATGGCTTTGCATATCAGGCTTGCTAGACAGATGGGTCTGTAGTTCTCTGTGTCACTTTATGGTTTGCCCTTATGGAGGGCAATGACAGTTGCTGTCCTCCATTCACATGGAATACAGTCTGATTCAAGGCTGTAGTTGAAGAATACCACAAGTGGTCTTGATAGGTTGTGTTTTAGACTGTTCAGGAGGAAACTGGGGATGTTGTCAGGACTGTTGGAGGCAGTGTTCTTGGCTTTAGTGAGTGCAGCCAGCACCTGGTACCTGCTAATAGCTGGGGGTAGTTTGTTAGAGGGGATTTTACCTGGTGAGGTTGGGGGAGAGTAGGGGTGAAGTTTGAGCTGAATTTATTAGCCAGTAGATTTGCTATGTCACACTGATCAGTGAAGGTGGTACTGTTCACCACCAGTTCAGCGCACTGCTGTGTGTTACCTTTAAGTTTCTGGATATAGATAAGAAAACAGTATGCTTGTTCTTAGCCTGTGAGGCGATCCTGACCTCATAGTTGGCCTTATTGGACTTAATTAGACCTCTTAGTTTCTTATTTAATTGTATAAGAGAACATTTGTTTTTTGCAGAGTTGCTCTTCCTGATTTTGGCCATGAGTTTTCTTCTTTTCTTATATATCTTGTTTAGGTGAAGACTGAATCAGTAGGGGTTCATTTTCAGTGTTTGTTTTGGGTTTACTTCTGGTAGGCATGGCAGCCTGTATGTAGCCATTCATATGTTTGTATATGGACTCTGTGAATTATTCTGCATAGGTAGCTGTGGTTTTGGGGTTAGGGGGAAGCCTTGAATTTTGACAAGCTGTCACTTAACATGATGTAGTTTGCCTTTTATTAGTAGTTTAGCTGGGTTTTCTAGGTTGATTTTTACTTCAAAGGAGACAGTTTTGTGATCTGTCCTCACTAGCTGGGGGGGGGGGGGTGTGACTGCAACACTCTCTTCCAGGTTGTTTGGTTTAATAATGTCCAGGAAACATTTTTGCCTGTGAGTATGAGGCAATATAAGTTTCCCAGTCTATAGAGGGGTAGTTTAATTTCATCCTTGAATAAGGCATTTGGTTGAATGGTGAGCATTTCTACTAAGATTAGATAAGAGTTGTGAGACTCTAGGGTATAGATGGTGGCCTGTAGCTAGCCACAATATGATGAGGGACCTTATCAGTGATGACTTGCACGTGGATGAGCTCCATGGTGTCTTCCTGTTTAACCAACCTGGAGGCATGTTTGCTGCTAATGTAGATCGAGACATCTCCACCTTTGGCTCTAGTCTGTGCTGTTGTTGGTTTAAATGTGTAGGAGGCTATGTAGTGTTGAACTGCTGGAGTACTTTCTATGGCCTTAAACCAAGTCTCAGACACAGCACTGATGTCTATATTCTCCAGAGAGAGGAGGCCTTGAAGGGTGTGGAGTTATTTTTTGTTTAGACTCTGAGCATTGAGCAGTAACACCTTAAGGTTGCTTGTTGACATTTTCACTATGTTGGTAGCTTTCTCTTTTCAGCATTACCTAAAAAAGGCTCTAATGGGGTGGATAAAGTTTTGACCAATATCCAAAAGCCTAGGAGGGGACAGGTACTGCACATCCTTAACAAAGCAACATGGTCAGTTGACCATGTCCTCCTATGCTGGCAGGTATTGGATCCCCCTGGAGTGACAGCAGAAACTAAGCCAATTATTAAAGTCAGTCATTTTATCTTCATACTGTGGCATTAGTATTATTTCTCATTCTAGTTTCCAATGAACATTTCAGAGATTATTGTAATACCTGACATTTATCTTGTTTAGTATATTGTTTCTCTATATTTATTCAAGAGACATTTGACAAAGATATTTCTGCTTGTAGTCACAGTTGCTCAGAAAAAAAAAGTATTTCTGCTTGTAGTCACAGTTGCTCAGAAAAAGATGTATTTTCTGATGCAGAATAATTTTTTTCTGGAAATAACACAAAATCATATAACTCACATGTATTATCCCAAATGGTGTTCTTTTATCAACTTGTAATAGATCAGCAGAATTGCTAGTTGCTTTGCCTAAGTTTACATTATTCCATTTTGCATTGGTAGGATAGCATTTATTTTTTCCACTTGGTACTTCATGAAATTGTCAGTTAAATGTGGATAACACAACACTACTGGCAAAATTTTTGAATAAAATGCATGCTTTGAGCCTTATTTTGTATAACTTTAACCTTGAAGAAAAGTTATTAAGTCAGGGCATTGTTCAAACTAACTAGTATGACTTCTATATTTTAAAATCATACTATATAAAGTTTTTTTTGTACTTCAAAATTCATATCTCCTTAAATCGAACTTTATTTAGTAAAATTATGCTTAGTTGTCATTTAGGAAATAATTAGCAAAAGTTTATATATATATATATATATATATATATATATTCATACTTCAAGCTTTTCTCCCTGGGGTTCTGCTTATCAATCCTGGTAAACAAATGCTAATAAATAAATAAATACAATTTTTCAACAGGATTATTTGGTAAATAAACAAATAAAAGTATGTCACTATATAGAAATGGTCACAGTCCAGTGCTCCTGATTTTAGTGTGCGTATATGTGGTTTTGTGTCTGTGTAGTGCAAGTGCAAAATTTATGACATCAAAGAAACTGAAAGAGGGGATGACAAAACAGAATATCAGTTCTGAAAAAATATTCCTCCGGATTTACTAGTCCTGCATGAAAGTGGCCGCTTAGGAGCAGGACGGCAGCATGACATGCATATTAATGAAGATGCTCTGCCAAATCTCCTAGGCATACACAGAGTGTGTACGGGTGTAGGGGGCTTGTCTGAGAGCAGAGCTTTCAGAATAAATATGCCCTTGCAAAGTAGAACAGCAGAAAATGGAAATAAATGAGCGAGTCCGCTCATAGGTGTCCGCATATCCCCACCAACAGTCCCCCATGTGTACAATAGCAACAGTACATATAAATAAACTGAAGAAAACCCATTATATTGTTCTTAAATATGAGTACAGCTAACTGTAGGTGCGCGGGTGTGCCCATCGCTTAGCTCCGGTTAAAGCAGCTTAAAAGACCAAAGAGGATAACAAGGAAGATATATGCAAATGAAGCAGCACAGCAATAGTGTAGTAGGCAGGGCATCTGCCTAATGAGCAGGCATTCCCGGTTCAAGTCCCACTACAGCACATACCATTCTCCATGTTAAATCTGTATATGAACATTTTTTTCTCATATATTTGCTGTATAACCTACTAAATAACATTTAAATGGGAACTGGACTACTGTATTAATAAGGCACTAGTAAGCAGGTTTAAGCACAAATAAGCAGTAGTAAGCATATATACGCACTAATAAGCATGTTTAAGTGCATTTGCGCAGGGGTAAGAATTACCTACACAGATTAAGCAACTAACTGAGTGGTAGAAATAGTAACTGGAGGTTAGCAGTGCTTAGCTCCATTCAAACCCGCGCACATCAGCATACAACTGCTTTAATGTGCCGCAATCACTCTGTACCCAACAGCCCATGTTCTGCCCAGCAACAAAATAAACAGCATTTGCAAGTCTTGAACTCAGGACCCTGTACACTATAGTCACTGTAGTTAATCACTAAGCCATCATCGCAATACATATGAAAGAGGTATTAGCAAACTAATCCTCACCACAGAAAAATCAAATCAAACATGTTAACTGAATCTCTGTACAGTGTGATGTTGTATAACCTGCTACATAACATAAATATGTGAACTGGAGTAATGCAGTAAGCATAGATGTTAGGTGTTATTGTAATAAAGTGTAGAAGTCCCCAGAAAACCATACAGTGTATGTACACATGAATCATGAATACCAGACACATATATAACCTGCAATGAATAATAAATCATTGCCAAAAGGCAAATTAAATGCTAATTAACTATTAAGCAATGCTAAGCGCTGCGCAGATCAACTTAGTAAGTGTAAGCAATGTGTAGGCAGCCAATTCAATCTGCCTAGTGGTATACTTCTTTAAGCAGTGCCACACTTAGGTAACCAGGTGTGCCCATAGCTTAACCTATTCAAAACCATCCAATCACAGAAAAGTGTGGGAAACTGGCCATATTTAAACCCCACAGGTGGGAATACTACCCATAACTGGCTGTAGCTTCCTACTGCAGGCAGAATGGCTGGAGTGGGTGAAGGCACTCCATTTAGAGTGCAGCACTGAGGCATCCAGGAGTCAAAAATCATGGTATGGCTCCTGGTAAAACACCATGAGGAGAGACTACTGCAGAGCCAGTACCAGGGCTCACAGTATAAAATGGAGGCCTGGGACAGTCTCACTCGTGACCTCACCAGTGCCACGAGCATCACCCGGACTGGTGAGCAAGTCAGGCACCACCATGCTGACCTGAAGCGGTGGAGGGTGGCTGTACTGGAACAGTGGATCCAGAAATCTTGTCAGATGCCTAATGCCCTAGTACTAAGTACTCATTCTACTACGTAGGCAATAATTGCCTAGCTTGTGTATACTATGGATAGGTATGGCTAAATATCACTGTATTTCTCTGACAGCTGCAGATGAGTGGGTTGCAAACCAGCAAGCCCATGATGCTAGGTTGCAAAGGCTGTGTCGTGAGGCAGGTTAGTAATTATTCTGCATGTACTGTCATAGCAAATAAATATAAGAGCCTGAGAAAGTGTCGCACCAGTAGAAATAAAGGTGTACTATTCTGTGAATAAAGGTATAACCCCTGGAGTGCTTCTGTTTACTCTTCTTTCATATGTTGTTGAACTGTTGCATACTATAAATAGTACTGTAGTATTAAGCAGTGTTTCCCACACTGTGGTATGTACATAAAACAAGTATGAAGGTCTGTATAACAATGTTGGAAGTGCCAAGAGGTCAGTCATATTGTACAAGTGAGGGAGATTTAGACAGAAAACATTAGAAAGCTTCACATCAATTCCCTGATAGCACAGTGTACTGTGATGTTAACTGAAAGTCTTATGTCACATACAGCAGGGGTTTGAATCCCAGGAGTGCTAGTAAGTTGTATGCATAATCATACCCCACACCTGTACAGCTTTTGTTACAATGTTCAGATAGAAAGCTGTATGCATAATTACACCCAACAGAACAGAATCTGCTAGAATGTTCAAATAGAAAGTTGTATACATATTCATACCCCTCAACTGTTCCAATCTGTCCAGCATGTCCAGATAAATGGCCCATATTACCAGCCTGGCACCCTGTTCTCCTGAAAAATCAGTGTGATGATCCAAGAAACGTATGCAGCCATTAATGACATATAACTGATAGTCAGACATGTACATAGTCAGAGAATATATATGAAAACAAACCTGTCATTCCAGCATCTCACCCAAAGGGTATGAGAGCAATTTTCAACATATGTTGCATTAACACCTGCATCGTGTCACACCTGTATATAAGACACAGGTCATGTCTATAAACATACCATTGTACAGTATAAGGCCACTGGGTAGTGTAATAATACATGTAAGGGACAGATCACTGCAGTGACTACGAATGTAACAAAAACTACAAGGATATATTAGTTGTTAATTGAACTTTCTCTCTCACCCCTACCATATGTGCAAAAATAACCCAATGATACACCTCAATCGGTATGTGTACACTCCAAACTTTTGTTGGAAATATGTCCTATTGGTTTATAAATATTCATATTTGTTTCTATGCATGTGCAATGTTGAAATGCCCCCATATTGGTGGCCTGTTGCCATTAATGAAACCTGCATGCGTTACATCTGGTGTGTTGGTTAATGGGTATACCTTTGCATGCTGTTATAACTAATCCTGAATGCTGTCGACTATTACTAACCCATATCTGTCTGTAAACTGCAACACCATAGCTCGTATGGGAAGGCCAGTCCCAGTGGACCCATCTTTTCCACCTCAGCTGGCCATGGCACCGGGCACCAGCACGTCTGGGGCCCAGCCTGGGACATCCTGCTCTGTAGGCCCTGCACCAGCGTCAGGTGGAACTGCTGCAGGAGATGGGGCTTGGTCCCCCCCTGGGAGCAGGGGCGGAGAGGAACCAGTCACCCATTGTCAGGTCTGGGCTGTGGTGCATAGGGAGATCAATAGGAGTTTTTGAGACCAGCTACACCAGCTTGAGGGCTGAGTGGTGCAATTAGAGGGTGAGCCAGCCCCTCCTACACAGCCCCCAGCACAGCCACATTTGGGGTAGTGAAGCTGCAGTGGTGACTGCCCATGGGTGGGGACCTCAGTCATTGACTGCCCATGAGTGGGGACCTCAGTCATTGCCTTCATTTCTCTAAGTGTGTGAGCATGCCCAGTATGGCCATCTGTATTGAATTTGTGGATCGTGTCCAGGTAGTTTGTGCTGCACTGCTGACCTTTGTGTTGTACACCAACAGGTAGCATGCTGTCTCTGCAGGGCTTCCATCGATCATTTGGCTTTGACTGTTACTACATTTCTGCATAGTGGGGGGGACACCTGACTGTTTCTATATTTCTACACAGGAGTGGGGGGGCACACCTGACTGTTATTACATTACTATGTAGGATGGGGGGGGCACACCTGACTATTTCTACATTTCTACATAGGGTTGGGGGCACACCTGACAGTTATTACATTACTATGTAGGATGGGGGGCGGGCACACCTGACTATTTCTACATTTCTACACAGGGTTGGGGGGCACACCTGACTGTTATTACATTACTATGTAGGATGTGGGCGGCACACATGAAACATGTACACATTCACTATGACCGTACTGGTATGTCAGGTACTCCATTTCATTCTGTATTGCTAACTATCATGCTTACTAGAGGCATACCAGTGTACTACAGATTGTGGCTTTGGTTGCCCTACATATTATTGTTTGTCTTCCTACCCTTCAGAACTAACATCCCACTGCCTGCCATGCTGTGGTCTTTCTGTGCAGGCCTGGGGAGGGCTAACCATAGCCATCATTCTGGGGCCATGCCACAGGCTCTGTTTGGGTTTGTCTACACCTGTCCTGCTGGCTGAGACTGTAGTTGGGTATGTGAACCGTCCTGACTGGCATGTGTGGGTCATATGGACACACATGTCACACACCACATTTCCTGCAGTAGGTTTTGTCACCCTGTGTAGTACTGGCTACTATGGTGACTCCAGTATGTGTTGCAGATGTCATGGTGCCACTATGGGTGTCTACTGTCTGCTACCATAACATTCTGCCACCCAATTCCCTTGCATGCTCACATCCATACCATAGCTACAGGTAACAGCACATTCTACTCCATTTGGCAATTGGTAGGTTGATTGACTTACCTTGAGGGTGTGCCAGACTTGCGGATGGTGCTGGAGGGCTGCCTATGTTGGATGCACATAGTACACTCCCTATGCATGGTTGAGCACAGGTAGTGTCATATTTGGCATCCCTTTTACTGTATGTGCGAGTCAGAGAGAAGTGTCATTCCCTGGGTCCCTACTGTGTCAGTGCATGTGCTATGTGTTACATCTTTGCCAAGGCCAGGGCATACCGGGCACACCTCTTTCTGCCTACTGGGGCAGGCTCAGGCTGTTCCTCCTCTGGGTCGCTCTGTGCCTGTGCAGGCCTTGGCATTGATGGGGGGCTGTGTGGCCCTGCCCCATGCTGTTCCTGCTGCAGCTGTTTCAGCAGGATCATATTGTGTAGCATAGTACATACCATAACAATTTGGGTACATGTAGCTGGTGAATACTGCAAGGCTCCATCTGATGTGTCCAGACACCAGAACCATGACCTGAGCATCCCAAACACACACTCTATTATATGTCTGGCCTGTGCGTGTGCCTCATTATGGCATTGTTGCTCAGGTGTGTGTGCATTTCTGATGGGTGTCATCAGCCATGGCTCCAGTGGATACCCAGCATCCCCCACTAGGTGACCGTAGGGGATGTCCACATTGGTAAATCTCTAGTACAGCTGCATCAGATGCCATATATGGGAATCGCCATAGCTTCCATGGCAGCCAGCACACACATTCATTGTAATGCCCTGGGCATCACAAACAACCTGGCAGTTGATGGAGAGGATGCCCCTGTGGTTGATGAAGGCCCTACCCTGCACACCGGGTGGTGCTTTGACACATATGTGCATGCAGTCTGAAGCACCCACTACCCCAGGGTATTCTGCTATTTGGTGGAAGAGTTGCATATTGCTGGTTAACACCTCATGAGTGTTGAGGAAATATTCATACTCACTGGCATATGCTGACATGGCATCCAGGAAATGGTGGAATACTCTGGATGCTGATGCCTGTGAGATCCCCATGATATCCCCAGTTGTGCTTTGGGAGGTACTTGTGGCTAGTATACCTAGGCCAACACATACCTTGGTGTCCACTGGGATGGGTTTTCCTCGGTCAGTTTTTTGTGTCAGGTGTGGTCAGCATAGCTCAATAATTTGCTGTAGGAGGTCATTGTCCACCACCCTATAGCACTCCACTATCTCCAGCTCAATGTAGCCCCTGGTAGGTTACCCTGGATCTGTACTCTCTTCTCCATCTCCTCACTGTGTGTTGTTCAGCAGCATTCACATCCACACCACCCTCAGCCTCTTGCACATGTTGTTCTATGTTGTCTGCTGCAGCCCTTCTCATTTTGTAGGTTTGTTTGTTAAAATTTCCCCTCTTGTATACACCAGTGGTGTAGAGTGTGGGAAAAACCAGAGGGGAAGGTGTTTGCTTAGTTTATAGTAGTGTTCTCGGCTGGGCTGGTCTGCTGCCTGTGTAATTGACTGATTCTGATACATTTCACCTGCCAGCTAAGCTAGTTCTCCTTGAATACCTCCTTACTGCTGTTTTCCCTTTCCATTGCCTTCCTGTTTAAGCCTGTGTGTGTGCCATGCAAACAGAGTACTCATATGTGCTCACTGCTGCTATTTCTTGGTTTAACTTCTTTTTTCTTCCTGTAAAACCCGGTGCACGGCACGGATACCTGCTTACACTTTGTAAAGAGTGCTAGACAGGTTTAGACACACCACCTAGCTTAGCTGTGCTATGCTAGGCACAAACCCAAACCACAGGGCTCCAATCTGCTTACTGTATGTCTGATACACCCACCCATGATGTCACCTACCTCCTAGTCTTGCACTCAGCTATTCATACCCTTACACTGTTGGGACCTGCCTCACATGCTGGAGAAGACTGGGATTCACTATCCTTCCCCTTGTTTGCATAAGATTGCCTGCTAATGCATAGTTACATGTCTCACACTGAGCCTCCCCCTTTAGCAACCACTATTCACTGGCCAGGTTGTCTTCTGCCTGCCATTGACTTGCATGGTAGAATACTGATTTTAGTTAGAATGCTTATTTTAGGTTTATTTTATTATTTTCCCCCGACCCCGTTTGCGTGCCTCTGCCCTATGCTTAAACAGCCGAGATTGGCTTAAAATAAAATGAAGGTTGATTTTTTTATTTTTTGTATTGTTCGCAATGCTATTGGCCTTATACTTTCACCATTGTCATGCTTCCTCAATGATATAAACAACTAGTCACCATCATCACGAACATGGCCCCAGCCATAAACAAACTCGAACCTTCCAGATATGCTCAGAACTAGTTCAAAATGATGTGAAGATTACTGATCCACCCACAGCCAGGGTCAGAGGGACCTGGGGACCCAGGTTGATAGTAGTGACTGAAAGAACTCCAGCTCTATTCAGTCGCCACCGCTTGCTCAGAGGTGACCATGAACCTATATGCAGCCTTTATTTGGAGCTGTCATAGCTCTGTTTTGGATTTTGCAGTGCTGTACCCGGTTACTAACCGAGTACATTTCTGCATATTACGCTAGTCTTGCATGCCCTGATTCCTGCTTCCTGGATGGCAGATTTACTTCATTTGCATGGTTTTCACCTACAAATGGGGTAATTTGCATACAGGGGCTCGGAACATGCAGCACTAGTGCTGGAGTGCTCGCGCACGTCAAACGAGCACATAAGTGGATCGCTCAGCTGCCATATTGGCAAAATTTCCTCTTACACTAATCATGCACACCGTGCAAGCTTTTGAGAATCCGGGGAATTGTGTTCATCTGTTAAATTTTAAGTGCTTCTGAAATAAAACGCCTTTCTTTAAAACATGTGAGAGAAGAAGTCTGTTTTCCTAAATGCAGACTATAAGTGACTACTGATGTAACTTTTCTATGATGCATTTCAGTCCAGGAAAAGTTCCTAAATTATTTCTAGTAAGTGGGTGCCATTAAAATATCTTTGGCCTGATCTTTTTCTATGTTTTTGAATTTATGCATACTTATTTTGTGGATATTAATGACATTTCAAAGCTTTCAAGTAGGGATGAAAGTTTTTAGGCCCTTTCATGAGGATGTTATGTATTGGTCTGTATGAATGGGCATATTTCTGAGTATATTCCTGAATGCTGGGAATTTTAGCATGAATGCCCAGAAGGCATTATGTTTTGAGTATTATATCAACATTTCATTGAAATAATTAAATAATTTAAGATTTTTCAGCTCTGGCCTTTGGCCCATTGGCATCAAGTACCTCCATATGTTCAGTTATGTGATCAGTTTAACAGTCTTAACTGGTACTAGACAAAGAATTTCTCAAGAGATATTTCATATTTTGAGAGATGACAGGTTTAAACCTTAATGCAGTTGAGTCTTGAGGGTTCTGTATAGGTCTGGATACTGTTTATCAGCATAAGTATTGACTTTTCATAAGTTAATGTAATAGTCTTAGGACTATACTTTAGGCTAGCAGATGGCACAGTTGTTAAATAAGACATAGCAGTGGCCATGAGCTTGGTTTTGTTACTCAAGTATGTGAAACATATAAAATCTCATCTGAAAAAAAAAACAGTAGTCATGATAATGAAATATTTTTACCAGTATTTTATTTCATGTGGCTAGAATTTCTACCTTGTCCCCAAGGCAGAGACATTGCTACCTGTCATAACCTTTATCATTTTTTGAGGAAAATTAACAGTTTTCAAAACTACATATGCATTTTCAAGGAATGCAAGTTTCAATGCATCTTCAAGGAGTGTGAGCTCAAGGGAAAAGAAGTTTACTGTTGCTCATGCTAAATCTGCTCTCAACGTGCAACTGTTTTGTTTAGCAAATGGCCATCAGATTTTGTGCTGTATAATTTGAAAGCAGTTTTAGCAGTGCAACCAGTTGCATACTTACCTTTCATGCAGAAGGCTGTGGGTTATACTCCCATACTACGCAGACTGATTGCTGATAGTGAAGTGCACTTTAAGGGGAGGTATTGCACCCCTGGATGCACCATCCTTTGAATGAGATATTAAACAGAGGCCCCATTTGTCTGTGTTAATTAAGTGTTGTGAGATCTAAATCTACCTAAACTATTGAAAAGAGTAGGGACACATTCCCAAATGCCCTGGTGAAATTTCAGCTAGTATTATAAATACTACCAAGGGTATCCTCTGAAAAGAAGCGTCTAGCCTAGTTGCACTAACTTGATCAACAATGGATATTTAAATTAAAAGTTTTAAATTAAATCCATATCTATGCTTTCATTTTAAAAACAAAGAAGAAAATAGCATGCACATAGAGAGTTTTGAGCATTGTTTATGGTGATTGTGGGGAGACAGACAAGTAATGGGACACCAGAATGACTCGGGGGGGCTGGTCCATTCCCCACCCTAGAGCCCCATTTGACCATGATCAGGTTCTGGATAAGGTGGGTATGAAGCTGTAATCTGACAGGTCAGTGGAGTTTCCACCCTTATATAGAGGAAGTATATAGGATTTTCTTCCCACAGGGTGGGAACATAGTTTTCCTTTATAGACAATTTTATTAAGATGGACACAGGATATGCCAGAGCACTTATAGCTATATTGATGTATTCAGTCGGTTGGTTGTCTTGGGCAAAGTGGTATTTTCCAAAGTTTTAAGTAGTTTTCTAATAGTGTAGGTTGGGACAGGTTGAAGTCTGAGAGTTTGGAAATGAGCTGTGGGGTCTGCACGTGTTTTACTAGTTGTAGAAAATTTCTTCATCCCCTAGACAGTGGACTGCAAAAACCAATCAATAGAGCCCATTTGCAAGGAGGAAGTACTGATGGAACTGCTGAGGACTACAACAAGGGTGCAATAATAGTGGACAAAGTTCTTTATTTTGAGCCGGTAAAATCTTTATAAATAATTTATTTTAAAATATAGCCCTCTGACAGATTTTTTTTTTTTTTGTAACTTAAAGAAGAGGATGAGTACACTGAGTCGATAGTCACCTGGGCACAAATAGTGGCTTCAAGCTGAAACTGGTTTATTGGGTGTCTGGAGCAAGGATAAATAAATGTAAGAAAGGGAAGGAGCAAAGAAGAAATAAACTTAACGAAGGGCGACTAAAGGTGAGTTATTTGAAGACAGGCGGCGCCACTTTAGGAAGACAGGAGGAGCAAATAATGGGAGTAGCAAGTCCAGACAAAGAAAAGGAAATATAAGACAATGAACACAGCTGAGGAGTAAGAGCAGTAAGGAATACATCTCTGTCTGTTAGGAAGCAGAGCGTAAACGCTGACCAGTAAGATGCCTGTGCAGGAGGCTTGTAGACTGTAAGGCTATTTATTACAAACTTGCCTACAGACTAGTCACTGTGTAGGCTAAAATACATGCAGAAAGGGCTGGCTGCCCAACACTTGCATAAAATAAAAGGGCAGAGGTAGTGGGAAATTTCTTTCCAAAATAAATGGTGGATGGATGGAGGTGACTCAGAATGTCTTTTGGATGATTTTATAATTGTAACTCTTGCGGTGTGATTTGTATCATTGGTTGTGGTTGCAGTCGTACATGCTGGTACATAGGTCAGACATCTAGGAGGGCCAAGGTGTGGATTTTGGAACATCTGGGTGATATCAAGCGGCATAGGTTAGAAAGTCCGGTAGCCACACACTTTGTATCAAAACATGATGGTGCACCAAGTAGTTTGTTCTTCAGTATATTAGCCAGACCTTCAGCAAATGTGGGTAATTTTAAAAGGGAACTTTAACTCGAATGCAAAATTATTATTAATTTTCACACATTTTTTCCTAATGGCATGAATTTGGATTGTAATATTACTTTTTAATTTTACATAGGATAATATTTAATCATATTTACTTAGTTTAGGATAGTATTTTTTGTGGGTTCCATTGTTTGTTATAACAATTTAATAAGTAGAAGTCATTCTATTAACTAATTATTCAATGATTGTACTTAATGTGCTAATTGGTGCTTTGTACCTGGAGCATAAAACAATGTGATTTCATTATTACATTATTCCTTGAAGGTGAAAGGCCGAGGTATCAGAAGAGAAGAATAAACTATTTCATCTTATTCCTGGTGGTTTCTTTTTCGTGAGGACAGATCATTGTGTTTTTGCATTTGTCTTTTGGATGAGCCTGCTGTGTATACTTTAGGGATGATTCAGTGAGCCTCCTGTCAAAAAATAAGAGCTATATTCAATGTTTAATAGAAATTCAATTATGTTATCATGGGATGATCTATAAGTAACAGAAAATTGCCAGTGGTTAATGTACTTGCAGTATAAATGGTTTCTTATAAATACAGAAATTCATTTTTGAGTTTTTGTGACAGTGATGTGGCAACATAGCTCTTTGTTAAAGAGGATAGTGTTTGACTTCAACCATTTTCCTAGAGATGTCAAAGAATTGCAGGGTTCTTATGCAAAAGTATATTCTGCTGTGAAGGTATAGTACAGCAGAAGTCCCTGTAAAGATGCAGGGGTCACTTTGTCACAATTCAGTGAAGCAAATGCAAAAGACAAGAACAACTGAATTCAAATCGAGACGGAGTTCTTGTGTACACACAACAACAGTTAGGTAACCCTTTTAATTTTAGCGCCGCAGCGAAAAGTGGAAAAAGGTAAAACTTTACACACAAAAATGACGCCTGTAAAATCATTGTAGTAATGACATACAAACAGTCATTGCTTCAAGTTCACATCATGAAGAATTCATCTTCACATAAAAAACAAGCGGAAGCCAATATAAGTAAATGTGTAACATAAAGTTAAAAACAATAATGATAAAATGAAATCAATATATTATTAAAATTAACATAAAAAATGAAAACAAATCGATAAAGTGTTATGGTAAAACACAAAAAATTAACACGATAAAAGCACGGCATCATGACATCGAGCAATGAACGTGCAACAGCAATATTTTCATTGAGGTACTCATAAAAGTAAATTATATTATAGGGTAAGTAAATAACATAAAGAAGTAGTAAACGTAATAATCGTCTTGATAAAACATTGCGGAGCAAAAACAGACCTTTACCATCTATGTCAGCATACAACACCTTGGTAAATGCGTTTAAACATTAGTTCGGAGTATTGCTACCGCCGAGCCGAGTTCTCTATTCTCAGTTACACAATCAAAGATGTTCAGGCACGAGAGAGGCGGTGTATGGTCAAAGACGCTCGTCATTCTCTTTTTTCCCGTAGACAGGTCAATGGCCCAGGAATTTCTTACCTGGGACATTGCGCATCAGTGTTTATTCACCGAGATTGCCAAATCGTCTCAGCGCAGTTGCCACTCCAGTTCCGACAAAGCCTTGCCCAGCAGTCGCGCATGAAGCTGGATTAGTTGGTCCCTTTTCTCCTGCAACGCGGGAGTTGTTCATCTTTTTTGGTTGTCAATGTGTTTAGCCAAGACAGCGCCGTCTTTGTTTTCAAAATTGTGCACATAAGCTCATAGAGGCCTTTCTGACAGTCCACAGCAACATTTCAGTTTTCAGAAATGAATGATCGAGTCAGAAGATCAAGGTATACATTTGACGGCCATAATGGCAATGATGTTGCCACGTGAATTAAAACGCTATGATCGGGATAGACAGGTCTTTGACACCTTCATTTTTAGAACAGTCAGCTCAAAGCATTGCTTCGTTTATGCGTTCGCTTGCCCCTTCATCGTAATTCTCTCTGTAGATAACCGACAGGTGTCAGCAGCCTTTAAACAAATGTTTATTATGGCCTTATCTTCATTTTGTTCTGTCGGCACAGATAAGTGCCAGTCGGCGCTTAACCAGTCATGGGTCCAAGATGCAGGAGTTCCTTTTTCTTTCGTAACTGAAGAGAGCGACCAGTTAAATAGAAGTGAAATTCAGAAGTCAGTAACAACTTTTCACTTAGAAAAGGGTCGGTTGTTAGAGACGAAGCACAAAAAGGGTCAATCGCAGTTTAGTTGTGAAAAGTAGGTAAAAATTTGTTTCAACATTGGCCACCTCACTGGAAGAATTTCATCAGTGTAGATCATTTCAGTAAAAGTAAGAGGGGTATCGTTAGTCAAACGGTGCAGTCTTTCAAACCACAAAAAAGCTTGGAGGGAAAACGCTTCTGTAAGGTCTCATTTCAGAGGGTGGAATGGAACAGTCTGTCCGAAGGTCAAAATCAGGAGTTGTGAGTGGTGCCCTCCTTTTTGTAGAAAGTAAGCACCACAGACAGTCCTAAAAGGACCATCTCTTTACCTCATGGGATTTAGTCCTTCGATTATTTCAGAGTGAAAGTGACTGAGTGCGAATTTCAGACAAGGTTTTTTACCAGATATTTTTTGATAAGGATTACTTTACAGAAAAAGCGCATGAAGGGCTCGCTTTGGGCCTCAGTCGCCAACTTCTTTATGGGTTTTGGGAAAAGAAACTTCCTTTTTCCAGTGAAAGGATGCAGGAAATTTTATACACACATTACCTGGATGATATTTTCATCCTCCATGGTAATGACACTGAAACAGAGAGCCTTTTTCTTAGCTCTTCTAACGTACTACTGACTTCTTGAAATTCACTTTACTTTTAATTTTTCAATTTTTCGCCTGTACGTTGTTAGGTTTGGAAGTAAAGGAACACCACACACATTTTCAGAAAAGCCAACTTCTTGTGTAACTTGCACTTCTCCTGCACCATCTTCACCATCCCAAAAAAACAAAAAAATCTATTGCTTGCAACTGGTGTTACAAAATGAAGTAGGGCAGACCCCCACTTATAAGGGACAGGAAGTTTTTAAGCTCCACTCACTCAACCGTGAAAGTATCAGCCTTGTATCGGGTTTCTTTGTGATTCTCATTTTCTCTTTTAAAGGGAAAGACTGATCGAAGACTAGGGACCGTCTACACACATGTATATGCAATTAAGAAAACTCTGAAAAAAACGCTGCTAACTAACGCTGGCAACACACCTCACTGCCACTCTTTTTTATGGCCATAGATCAAGTCACCAATAACCGGGGAGGCCCAATAACAATAACTCTACTCTTACGTGAACTGGAGTGGCAATCATGCTAGGACGATTTTTTTACCCGGTTTAAAACCAAAAACGCACACTCATCTCAGCAGTACTCAAAGGATCTCATTATTTAAGGTAGTACCCCTTATATTATTCTACTTTCTTGTTAATAAAGATAAACTTTTAAAACATACAAAAATTAAATATTGCCTAGATTTTAGTTATATAATGGATTACCATTACTTTTTACTAAGATTTAATCCATTTTATGTTGAATTTTACTTTAATGTTATGATTTCTTCCACATATTTTAAGAATTTTAAATATGTCATTTTAAATTTTATGTTTATTTCACACTTTGAAATGCTTATTATTAACATGAATTAATGTTTGCATTTTCTCTTTGAGGAACACTTGTTTACCAATTACTACAATGAGTTTCACCTGATAAATAAATTGCTAAGACTATTTACAATTCAGTGAAGACTAGATTACTGTTTACTTGTACGCCAGCTTATATGTAGGATATTTTACAAATAATATCCTCTATGATTTTTTTCTCTCACATTGTTATGAACAGGAGGAATCAAGGAACATACTTTCTTGGTAGTATAGTATACTGCAGAAGTGCCCATCCCAAAGGCATTGCTGTATGGGGCTTGTAGAACTAGCTGGGCACAGTTAGACAATGGGACTATAAATATTGAAATGTGTATCTTGATGGCACACTTTTTCAGTCCCTAGTTATTTAATAGTAACATGGTCAAGTACACCCTCAAGCACACCCATTGATTCTCTGGTGTGACCCACACTGTGAGTGTCTGCCTTCTGCGACAGCCTCACACATGGGAGATCACCAAGTCTCCATGTGAAGGTTCTTCTACAGTAGTAGCATACTGATGTGTGCCATGTCTGGAAGAAGTTCAGAAAAGAAGTCATTATTCTAGTGCTTGTATTTGACTTTTTGTTTTTTGGACACTTCAGCCTTCTGTTGAGCTGTATAACATCACAATAGGTCCATGTGGTGGTATTCATGAGGAAGATACCCCTACCTATGTGATGATACCTTCCTTCAGATGCCCACCCATTTCTGTGAAGCATCAGACTGCTGGAACAATACTGATATCATCACTGGCATCTGTCTGTGTCCATGTGCCACAGCATATGACTGGACCATCCCTCCCTAGAAGAGGTGATCAGGCACAACTTCATTATGCCTTTTCTGCCACGTCCACACCCAGCAGGTGCCTCATTGAATGCGGGACATCTGAACTGAGTCATAGACAGGGCTTTATCCATCTATGTTAGAAGAGGATAAGAATTTAATTGTTGCAACCAGTTATCAGATGTGCCATGACAAGCAAAGTGGCTTGATACAGAAGAAAGTAGATTATATAGTTTTGTTAGATCATTTTTGGCTCACCATCAGAGTACCATTCATTCTTTTTTATCTGGGAGGCATTTCTTGGTGCCAGAGTATTGGTTGAGCACTGAAATGGTTAATGCTGTTGTAACCATTTATTATGAAATGGTTTGCCAGATGAAGCTTTTATGAAAATAGGAACATTTTGGAGTGCCAAACAAGTGCTTTGGAGACTTTAAGTTCTGTCCTTATGGATAAGGCTGGAAAACAAAAATATTTTGGATGAAAGTAGAACAATAACTATGAAAGAATGTTTAGAGTTATATGTGTTTTTTGTCACACTTTTTTCAGAAAATTACATATACAGAGAAAAGTGTTTTTTTTCAGCAAATTATGAAAGGAGTGACACAGGAAGGAGTAAAATGGACAGCAGATGTAAATGGAGGTTATGAGACACAATACATCCCCAAATACACTTATTAGTAGTTTAAAGTTGTGAACTGCTAAATCTAGAACTGACAGTTGATTGTTGAAAGCAAATACTTTGCTGTCACATCAGTGGCAGAGTTAAAGTTCTGCAAGAACAAACAAACATTATTTAACAAACTCAGCTGTAAAACAAGCAGAAAGGAGCTTGTAAAATATCAGAGTTTACTTTACCGCATGTAAAACTTTCAATAAAAAAATCAATTTAAAAATAAAATAATAAGAAATGTTTTCTTTTGCACATAAAGTATTCCAGTCCTTTATTAATCTTAATAGTTTGTCCTTTTATCATTTTTTGCTTGCCAAAAATGTGTGATGACTGGTTTTATGCACATATTGTGTAAAATGTAGGTTTACAATAAACTTCATACTTTTAACAGCCAAACAGCCATTTTGAGCATTCTTAATTAAAGATATAAGAAATTAATGTTACTATCTGACTTTTTAAATCAAAACGTAAAAAAAAAATTAGTGAAAGAATTTACAGATTGCATGAACTGTTCACTTTTAAAAATAAAGCCTACATATTCCGCTAAGACAGTGTGTGCATCACAGCACCATGCACACGATAATGCATATGTAGAGCCACATAAACAGGGTGAACATTGTGGCATGCTAATTACAGCATGAGCAGCTGAATTGTAAGCTAATCAAACAATTGAAGATAGAGGAGCTATTTAACAAGCTATAATGCAATCATATAGACTCAGTGAAGGTTTTCCCTGTGAATTCTAAAGCCTATTGGACTACAGCCACTGAAAGTACTCTACATGGAAATACTGTTAGAGGCTGCAGTTGCTATTATACATATGTATGTGCAACAGGCACAAGTCTATGCTGCTGCAAATATACCCTGGCCAAGAAGAGGAAGGGTATTTAGTACATTGTTAATTTACCACGGTCTGCATTATGTGGACATTGTAGAGTGCTACACGGTGGCTAGAAACATACTACACAAACTCTGCAACCTCTGTTGTCCACAGCTGATAGCAAGGGCAAATTGAAGGGAACCACTGCCTGTGGAGACTAAGGTATGTGTTAAGGGTTTTACCTACAGGAACCTTTCAGAGGTCAATAAGGCATATGCTGGGGATATCACAGGCATCAGCATCCAGGATCCAACCTCAGATCCTGAATGCTATACTATAACATGCCATTGATTACATACAATTTTTCTGGTACACTCATGGAAATACCAGGATGAGTCGGATGACTACACCATTGAAAGAGCAAAACTCAATTTGTGATGTGGAAACACACAAATAGTACTTGGATTCCCCACCCACAAAACAACAGTAAAATGAATGCCTGAGATCACTGTTCAAATAAGAGAAGAATGAACACAATACAAAGAGAAGACAGGGCTGCATTGCTTCAAACAATCCTCATAAATGGTTGTGTGATCAGTCATTGTACTAAATACGTAATTAACACATGTACAAAGAACTGAGAGTGTACAAGTGTTATATGTCTTGTTAACATTGTGGATGAAATGGGACCTGCTTGTATGCATAATAATTTGCATTCCTGCTGCAAAGCTGTTTTTGTGACAAAGATGGATAAGACACCATTGTTGTGTTTTATAGGTTCATTGGTGTGACGGTCCAAATCCAGACTTGTGTAAAATCCTGTAATGTGTGCTAACATTTATTTTGTTTTTTTTTCTATTTTTTTATTTTATTAATATTTGTGCAGCATGTGGCTTAGAACAATCATGGTGAAACAGATAAATAAAAAAAAATCATGTAACGTACTTCCATGAAAAAGACTGCATAAATTACACCTGTGAATCAAGCATGTGTGTATAGCACACCTGGTAAACAAAATGAATCACACAGTTCATGGTTCAAGTCCTGCATTTGTCTATTAAGATTGAAACTTAATAGGCATTGCTTAGAAGGATAAAACAAGTTAACTCTGCCTATAAAATCTGTGTGCTTCTTACCTTTGTGCAAACTCTGTCTAATGGCAAACACAAGAAGCAGACAACACCTACAGACAGGAAGAAGACACTATTCAATTTCAAAAAGAATATATTGTTGCATTTTTTGTTTACCATTGCACTAATCCACTAAGCTGCATTGTGTGATGGTCAGCAATCCTCCACAACATCTGCAGGTCAAGAACAGAAGCAGACAGTAGACAAATTTCAAAATGGATACATTGTATCCTGTCTGGTTTGCCACTGCACAAACACATTAAGTGATGTTGCGCAGTGGTCAGCACACGTATTTAATGCATATGAAAATACAGAGCACTTGCTTATCTGTTCCTGTAGCAGCAGGTGTAAGTGTAGCACTCCAATACAAGTGAGTCTGGGTTCTAATCTGGCACACTTCACTTTAATAATGTTTGTCCACTCATTTTTTAAAAAGAACTAAAAAAATTTTAAACATAATTATAAATAACAATAAGTATTTATAGCAGTGGAGGGTACCCTATTATGCTGTTACAGATGCAGGTTGTCAAATGCGTCTTTGTCAAACTGAAAAGCGTGAAAAGGCAAAATAGCGAAGCAGCTTTTCAGCGAATTCTTTCCCTGGGAAAGAATTAGCTTTGGCTGCTTTCGTTACTTTGCCATTTTCGGCACTGTAGTGCGATCTCGGAGTTGTTATATTTAAATGGGGATTTTGTCACCCACCAGGAGATGCCAGATTTGGTATGTAGGGTCATGCACAGTGCCACTGGTGCATGCCTATGTCTGATGGAGAGGATGCTCTGTATTATGGTATTTCAGCGAAGCTATCAAGCACTCCAACAGCCAGTAGAGTAATGGGAGAGTAATGACAGTTCTGCATATGAGAACTAGTTTCTCACTATCTTCATGTTTCACAGGCATGAGCATCTGAGGTCCCCTCCATTTCCCCAGTTATGGTGTCCCTCAACTTGCCATGTCTCTCACCATCCCTGTGTCTTGGCTTGCTTAACCTTTTTGTCTGCATCAGCTTCCTCGCCTACCATACCTATCACCCAGAAATATCTACATACCTTAGCCAACATTCATCTCTTACTGTAAAAAATAAAAAATGAGGACCTGTTCCACAAAAAATATTGTCCCATACATAGCTCTTCCCTTCCCACAGGTGTCTTCTTGACACACCTGATTCAGTCCAATTGGCTATACAGTATGATTGTGTTGTTGTTACTCCTCTTTGTTGAGGTGACAGTCCACATTCAGCTAATATTCTGTACATGTTTTCATTTTTGCACTGTTGCAGAAGTGGAGAGCTATGGTGCTGTCCCTCCTCCCTCCTGTACACTCCTATATTGCTTTCCCTTTGTTCTTCTCCATTTTCCTCCCATTTCACCACTCTCCCATCTACCCCATGTTAACACTTTTAATCTGGTCAAAAGATAGAATCACACACCACACGCATAAGTGAAAACAACCCAATGAAGCCCTTCACTTTTTGTCCACTGTGTTTGCATGGAGTTTGGCATTGTGCACCAATGTCAAGTGACAATGAATGGTTCTTCAATGGTATAGTTACCTCTGTGAAATGTTGATTAAATACACTGTGCTACAGAAACAAAGGTTACACTAACTTTAATAATTATTTCATTGCATTATAAATACATATTTAAAAGTATTAGATACATCTGGATTCAAACCATGTATTATCTGGGTTCAAAATAAATATATCAATGCACTTACACCTGCTGCTACAGAGTTAGCTAAGCAGAAGTTGTGTTTCTTACACTCAGTACTACCCAAAGTGTTGAATGCCATGCCTCTCTGCACAATTTTCTGGTGTAGAGGTAAGCAAACCAATAGAACTGTCATAATTTTATCAATGAAGCAACGGCACGCATTTACTTACCACTTAACTGTGTGCAAACAAGGAAGTATTATAAATGTGTATCTCACATGGGCATTTTGCCATCAATCATGCAAACCAGCTGCTTGGCAGTGCACTATGGAAAGTGTACATTAGTATGTATTACTTATGCTTAGCACATAGTCTTCATCCAAATAAAGTCGATGTAAAAACACAACCAAAGGAAAGGCACTTTTAAATGACTGAACAGATATTTACACTGTAGTCATGTGTTAACTGCACCCATGCTCTTGAATCTTGGTCTCTCAGTACTTGTTTCCTAAAATATTAACTACACTACAGAAATAAAAAAAATGCTTTCCTATATACCATGTATATGTTTATACTGGCCATACGCATTCATGTTTTCCATTACTTGTAGTAATGTGGACAGCTGTTTGCATATCATTTATTATTATTTATTATTTATTGACATTTGTTTACCAGGAAAGTCCACTGAGCCAATGATCCATTTTCAGTGGAGGCCAAGGGAGAAAAGCTCCATACAATCACAGAAATGTTTACATAACATCAGCTAGAAAGTTTTTACACAATACAAATTGAAGAAGATATACAAGACAAATACATATTATAGAGGTATACAATACAAGAAAATAAACACAACGTGTTAGATTTTTAGTAATTCTGTTTGTATATTCTCATAAGTAAGAGTACTGTTTAATCAATTCTGTTTATTCAGCCAAAGAAATAAAGAAAGCAAGAGAGAATGGATACGAAGACAGATAGTGTAAATTGCAACTATATTAAGTTAGTAAAAGTATTTGTAGTGTATATAGTATATTTGTAGTGTATATAGTATATTGTATATATGTATTTAGTTTGTAAGGCTGTCTTTTAAAGTATACCTGCACATTGGGAGCACAACAGTAAATACTATACTTATTTATTTTATTTTATTTATTTATTTTACATTTGTTGACTGGGCTAGTCTAGCTGGATATATGTCCATTTTCAGTAGAGGCCCGGGGAGAAAAGCTCCAGAAAGTTAAATACAATAGACAATAGACAAAGACAAAGATAGGTACAGCATCATTAAAGCTAAAAACAGGGCAATTGAATAGAGGTAGTACATGAAAATAGTCAAATACATAGAAAATACACCAATCATATAAAGTGGAAAATTTTTTTTTTTTTTGCAACACACAGTGAAATACATAAACCTCAAATGTAATAGAGGTAGAGCTATCAATGTTACAGAGAGGCATAGATTATAGGACGTTTGGCAGAAGAAAAGGTAGGGAGGTGGAAAAAGAGTTAATCAGGGTTAGTGCAAGAGCATAGCCAGTGTTTGTTGAGATGAATTTTTAGCTGTGTTTTAAAAAGCGGAAGAGAGGACAAAGAAAGGATTTCTGAGGGAAGTTTATTCCATATTTTGCCAACTGAGTTGGAGAAGAGACAGTCACCTGCAGAATTATTGGGTTTGGTTATATTTATCCATAGTTTGTTGGAAGAGCGTAAATGTTTCAGGTTATTGTATGGTGAGATGAGGCTAGAGAGTATAGGTGTTTTGGTTGGTTGGTATAGGATCTTATGAGCTATTATGAGTTGTTGCAGTGTAAGTAGGTTCTGAAATTCCGACCATCCTAGATTTCTTAGGTTCAGACAGTGGTGGGTTGTATAAGGGAATCCTGTGGCAAATCGAGCAATATTATGGAAAGATGTTGCTAATTTATTGAGGTTGTTTTTGGAGAGATTAGTGTATATGGGGGAAGCATATAGAAGGGTAGAGATTAGGTGTGATCTGGCTAAGGTGGTCCTTGCTTCAGGTGAAAGGAAGGGTTTTATTCTATAAAGGGATCCAATTTTTTTATTAACTAATTTTATTGTGTTATTGATGTGAGTGTCAAAGGTGAGATTATTGTCAATAGTAATACCTAATAGTTTGGTTGTTGAGTCAGGAGAGATGAGAGTGCTATCCGTGGCAGAAATAGTGAAGTTTAGTGGGGTAGATCTATGAGAAGGTGAGAATAATAGTAATTTGGTTTTCTTAGGATTAAGGAGTAGGCAGCGATTAGAGAACCATTGTTCAACAGTGGTAAAAGCTTGAGTGATTGACTGTAGTTCAGTTTGTGACTTAGCAGTGCAGATAATAGTAGAGTTGTCTGCATATTGTATGCAGGTTGTATGTGGGATAGCTACTTGGAGGTCGTTAATAAAGATGGAAAATAGAAGGGGGCCTAAGATAGAGCCTTGAGGTACTCCTAGAGAGATAGGGAGGAGGTTGGATAGTGCATTTTTCCAAAGAACTGCTTGTTGGTGGTCTTCTAGGTAGGATGTAAACCATGTTAATGAAAGAGGATCAAGTGAGAGAGATTTTAGTATGTGCAGAAGAAGTTTATGGTTTACCATGTCAAAAGCTTTTGATAAGTCTATGAAGATAGAGGACGAAAGGTAATTATTGTTTCAGTTAAAGTTAATGGAGTTGGTAAAGGAGAGAAGATCAGTGGCAGTACTGTGGGAGGGTCTAAAACCATGCTGACAGTTTGCAAGTAGGTTGTTTTTCAGGAGGTGATTCAGTAGTTGCTTATGGATACATTTTTCTATGATTTTAGCTATTGGAGATAGGAGAGCTATAGGACAAAAGTTAGAGAAGTCATTAGACTTACCACCTTTGTGAAGTGGGATGATGTGAGATATTTTCCAGATAGAGGGGAAAATACCTTCGATTAAGGATCTATTTATCAGAATAGAGATGGGGTAGGCAATAGCTTTGGCAGATATTTTCAAGAATTCAGCAGGAAGTTTGTCTGCAGAAGGAGTAGATGGTTTTAGTTTTTGGAGCAATGATAAGATATAGGAGGTAGGTATGGGTTGAAGGTGAAAGGAAGGAGGGTGATTTAGGGAAGGTGAGAGTAGCTTAGAGGTGTCAGGAGAGAGATGACTGGCTAGAGTTTGAATAGTATTAGTAAAGAATAAGTTAAAGTTGTTAGCTGTTTGTATGAGATTCTCTGGGTTGCAGTCCGGTGGGTTTGGTGTGATAGACTGGCCAGGGGATAAGAGATTATTGATGCTGGTCCAGAATTTTTTTGGATCCTTTTTGGTGGTTTGTTGTAATTGAAGGTAGTAGTTCCTTTTGTCTAGTAGGATAGCTTTTTTAGTACTGTTTCTAAGTTCTTTGAAGTTTTGGTGGTCAGTTACATTTTTAGTGGTACGCCATTTAGACCACAATTTGTTTCGGAGGATAATTTTTTGCTTGGTGTTATTGGTTAGCCAGGGTGCTGCTTTAGCTTTGGTTCTGATGGTGTGACGTGGGGCATAATGATCAAGGATAGATAAGAATGTGGAATTAAAATATTCTACAGCTTCATTAAGAGGGAGATTTTTTAGAGGGGACCAGTTACATTGTGATAATACAGCTATAAATTTGTCAGAGTTAAAATGTTTTTTTGAACGTAGTGTTCTATATGTGGTAGGTAGTCTTAGGTTGGTTCTATGCCTAGTAACATAAATAAGTGAGTGGTCACTTAGGGCATCAGGGAGAGTACCTGACTGATAGGTTTGTTGAGGAGTATTTGTAAGGATCCAGTCTAAGATGGTTTCTTTATTGCTGGTTTTATTAGTTCTGGTAGGACTATTTATTAGTTGTGTAAAGCCATGAAGGTTAATATGGGAGATAGGGTTTGTAGTATTGCAGGAAAGCCAGTCAATGTTGAAATCACCTAGGACTAGTGTTTCTTGAGGGAGGGAGTTGGCAAGTGAGCTGAGGATACATTCTAGTGTATTGATGTTGTTACCTGGGGGAAGGTAGATACATGTAATGTATAAGGCTTTTGTACTGTTGATTTGAAGTTTAGAGCTAAGAATTTCAGCATGATTATCAGGGATAAGAGTATGGTCTAAAATACTAATTTGCAAATGTGCTTTATAGAGAATTGCAACACCTCCACCCTTTTTTGAAGTATGATCTAGTCCAATAATATTATACCCAGGTGGGGTGATTTCATTGTCTTTGATGGTTGGCTTTAGCCATGTTTCGGTTAGACATAAGATATCGAATTGTTGGGTTTCTAGAAGGGCATGAACTTGAGTGGTTTTATTACAAATACTCTGTATGTTCAGATGAGCAATATAGAGAGAGCTTGTAGATTTAGTGGGTGAAGTGGAAGTAGAATTGTCTTGTTTTTTGTGGTACTTGGAATTGGTATGATGTTGCCCTGGGTTAGGATTGATATCTCCATCCATCAATAAGTGAAGGAGTCTATAATCTTTTGAGTGGAGAAGTTTTTGAAAGGAGTCTAGAAGTTTCCAAGATTTTGGTTTGCTTAACTTTAAATGTTCTAGTCTGTGGTATTTAGCTAGAAGGTATTTGGGCTGAGTAGTTTGGTTAGAGAAGGTAGGAGTCACAGATGATATAGATGAAGAGGTATGTTTGGGTGAATAAGGAAGAGTGGAGTAGAGTGGGTATTCATAAAAGGTTAAGAGGTAGGTAGTGATGAGGCAGGAGGTAAATAAAATGCAGATAAGTGGTTTTAGTTGTGAGGGGATAGATGTTCCCATTTTTGAGGAGTGGAGGTTTGTTAGAGATAAAAGGGTAGGTTATAGCTGTGGTAAAGGAGGAGTTTCTTTGGTTGAAGTGAGGAGGTAGGATGAAGGTAAAGTTAATTAGTGGGTGAGGTAAGAATTATAACTATTAAGGTGATTGGATATACTTTGCACAGTCATCAATCTGGTAACATGCAGAATTTTAATATCTTGATAGTCATGCATGGCTAAACATCCATTTCATGCAAGCCTCCCAACTTCTTCTCCCAGACATCCAGTGGTGATGCCATCTACTATAAATTGTCCTGCAGTATTGTAAAAGTCAGACTTCTGCTGTGGTGCTTGCATTACATACTTGATTCTCAGTGTACATAACTAGATAGGGATTCTGATATCACTGCAGTCAACTGGTGTGTGTGTGTGTGTGTGTGTGTGTGTGTGTGTGTGTGTGCGTGTGTGTGTGTGTGTGTGTGTGTGTGTGTGTGTGTGTGTGTGTGTGTGTGTGTGTGTGTGTGTGTGTGTGTGTGTGCGTGTGTGTGTGTGTGTGTGTGTGTGTGTGTGTGTTTGTTCAGTTTGTTGACATTCAAGAGACCATTTTATACCTGCATGTGGGACACTGCTATTACTTCCACTTCTCATCAGACACTGCTAATGTCATCACTTATAAAGTGTTGTCCAGCACAATAAAAGCTGGACTTGTACTGTGGCACTTGTATTAAGTACTGTACTTTGTAAATATTTAGGTAGGGTTTCTATTCTCACTGCAGTCAACTGTGTGTACAGTCAACAATCACTATGGTGACAACTTTAGAACAATATGTAAGTCCACATCTATGTCCAACTCTACTCCAAACATCTCTTTGTAGCATATAATGATTATGTTATCCTGTATAACATGCATACTGATAGTATTCAAGACAAACCTATACTGTGGCATTACATTAACTGCTGTGTTTGCAAGCTACTTTACCTTCACAATAGGGTTCTAATCAAGCATGCAACTCGCTTGTCTATACATACACCTATCACTTTTGATGCAATTTTACACAGGGATGTGAGTCCACATCCAAGCCCAACACTCCCCCCAACATGCTCTCTTCAGTGTAAGTGATGCTATCATACTCCATAAAGTGCAACATGACAGTGTTACACTCAGTCATATGTGGTGTTGTTACTGTAACATTGCATGCCTTTCCTCTTCTATAAATACACAGGTGTAAGGTCCATATCAGGCCAAGTCTGCGTGTGTGTGTGTGTGTGTGTGTGTGTGTGTGTGTGTGTGTGTGTGTGTGTGTGTGTGTGTGTGTTTGTGTTTAGTGGTACATTACGGTTATTCTATGATCTTTGGAATCACTCTTCATTTCACTACCACTTGGGTAACCTTCCATATAGCACCATGCATCCACCAGCTCCCTTTTTTCTCTGGCCACTTGGCATCCTTCTTGCAGAGGAGCAGAGGATGTTCTCATGTCAAATATGCATACACGCATCATGAATCAGTGTCCTTACCAAATCTCCAGACCACTGCACAGGTGATTGCAAATTCTGTCATGGTGTGGTGCACATGTCCCATATGGACATTGGCAAGATGTAATGCAGTCCAACAAATATGCACATATGCACAATATTCCTACTATCTTCTATCATATACATATAGGGATTTTTTTCATTGTATAATAATGGCTAAGATTTTTGTGTGATGTTGGCCATTAGCCTAATAATTTCCTACGACCCTATGAACAGTTGAGATGTCAGTGTTGCTGTCATTGACATGTACTATATTGGGGTGTGGGTGTACAGTATGGGTACAAGAGTGTCTTACAATCTGTGATGTGAGCTAATGTATTGATGACCATCACTGCCACTGCAGTACATGTTCCTTATATAACAGCTGTAGTAATATGCCTCTTGAGAAGTGCTGACATGGTATGATACATTTTATGTATATTTTTGGTGTATTAAGATATGTGCTGTTGTAGTTGAGTTCATTCTGACATCACAGGGAAACATGCAGTATGGCACATGTGTACATGTGTCTACATACCACCTTTAAATTTTCGGTGACAGACATCAAGATTAATTCATATTAATTACATGGTCACATAAGTCTTGTCTCATAAATGTTGTTATGCAGTGATATACACAATGTAGCATATGTTTTGATGCAATTGCAACTTTTTGGAATTCATTTTATGAACAGTTCTGTTGCTTGACTGAAGGATTTTTCAGGTGGTCAGCAGCAACATTTTATGATTATTAGCATTTGTGTTAGGAAATGTTCTGTATGAGCCACAAACAACTGATCTGTAATGTGTCCTGATATGACAACACGCTGCTTAAACACAGCTTGCTCATGCAACAGATATAGGCATATGTTGTGCAAGTGATGTAAGTACGTGACACTGGTACAGTTGTACGACTGTGTGCATAGCAACAGTTCATGGAATGTGATGAATGACCAAGGTTGTATTTGAAGGTCTTTTCACAATGCATTTATTCCAATAAATATGAAATGTTAAGTGGAATACAAAACTAAGAACAGATCTGTGTGTGAATGCCACCAGACATATCCAATTAGAGGTAATAGACAATCCACTAGCTGACAATTTGTCTCATACATCACTCCCCTGTCATCAGTAGCCATCAGCCAAATTATATATGCAAACATTACTCGTTTTTTATTCTCAGTAGGACAGATCATCTGTGCACTCTCTATGGCTAATAACACATACATGATGCTCTCATCTGCTGTACAGTACCAAGTTTCACCTGTCCTATTTCCCTGTGTTCATTCCTACAATTCATCTGTGTGTCCCTTTTAAATACACACACTTCCCTGACTATTTATTTATAATGCAACCCATGTACCCTTACTGGCCATTTACACAACTTTATTCAGTATGTCTTAAACAGGTTTCCACAATACTCTGCACTGCATACACTTCAATGTAATGTGTTGTAACTATATATATATATTGGTTAATTAATAACTGTGGTAGTCATTGTGGCTTTCTGTACAATCCTGCAGACCTAATTTGCTAGTAGTTAAACAGGTGCACGCCTGCAGGTGGTGATGTTGCTTTACATGGTTTCTGGTCATGAAACTGTACTTGTTTACATTTAAACGCAGTGTGCAGCATGCATATGTAATTATCATTGCTGCTCACCATGCAAACATGTAACCTCCATGTGTAGAGTTTAGAGAAAAGCCTACACAAAGTTTATTGAATCCCTAGGATTATCAGTTAATAAAATAAATATATCATCAACAAGCATCTTTTAAAATGAACGTCACCTATAAATTTTGTATAGAAAAAAATATTTCCTTTTCCATATTGCCAAACATATATTGGCACAGGAAGGAACAACTGCTGTCTCCATCACAATTAATACCCAAAAAACATTCCATTACACTATATTAACATCCTCATTGCTGAACGTATCACAACTACTTACATATTCTCTGAACCAATCAATACCTGTGTCATGCAGAATGCATGTTTTCAATTTTTGAATTGGAGCAGAGTTGGTCCCTCAAGTCTGTGAAAACCAGTGACAGGGTAAGTGTGTATGCGTGCCTGCATCTGTGTCTGTGTGAGTGCATCTGTGTGTGTGTGTGTGTGTGTGTGTGTGTGTGTGTGTGTGTGTGTGTGTGTGTGTGTGTGTGTGTGTGTGTGTGTGTGTGTGTGTGTGTGTGTGTGTGTGTGTGTGTGTGTGTGTGTGTGTTTGTGTGTGTGTGTGGTCACGTTTGGGTGTGAGTGTGGATGCAGGTGTGGCTGTGTGTGTGTGGGGGCTGCACGTGCATGTGTATATGGGGATGTGGACATGTCAGAAGAAGGGTATAGGACACAACACCTGTGATGCAGGTGCTTTCATCAGCCAATTAGCCACTGAGGTGGTTTAGGACTATAATAGAAATGTTCCTCATGGTTACCTGTGTGAATGGACAGTGGCTTGAAGGCTGGTAGGTGTGAGGACCAGACAAATTGTTTAAAAATTGCTTAATTTCCCCCCACACACACACACACACACACACACACACACACACACACACACACACACACACACACACACACACACACACACACACACACACACACACACACACACTAAGCAACCATTAAGTATCTACAAACAGGGCTTGTCAGCACACAGTAGCTGTTGTTTTTTGCAGAGAGTTAAAATGCTCTGTCTTGCTTCTCCAGCATTATAATATGCAAAATAAAATGTCAAAGTTCTACTTGGAAAACTATCCTGGAATTCAGAAATATGCTTAGTGCAATTGTAGTATGCCTACTAGAGATAAGGATTGTAGTAAAATGTGAAAGTTGTGGCTATGATGAGCTTAGGGAAGACAGATGAGCAGACAACATGGATTTGTTTCAGTGCATGTACATGTTCTATATTGCAACTATATCAGAAACAAGCAAGAAACATAAAAGAGCCTACTGCACCATTCAGATATGTTTTTGCCTGAAAAAAGTGATGAGAACAGGATATAGGGCAGTATAAAAATGAGTCAGCAATCAGCAAAACCGACATAAAGGAAACAGAGAAGTAGGAACTGAAGTTAGGAGAGGGTGAAGGGGTTGTATTTTTATTTATTTATTTTTTCAGGGGGGAGACAGGTACCCATTTTGTGAGACTGGAAGCTGTGGATGGATGTGAGGGAAGGCAAAGGTATGGGAAAATGATAAAGTTTACAGGGCATGTGCACAAACAAAAAACAAAGTCAAACATGAACAGGGAAGTGTTAATACACTGAAGTGTGGAAAGGGACATTGGAATTACAAACATGTAGACAAAGGCAGGACACCGATTATGGAGAGGACTGGACAACAAGCAGGGAAGGAGAGTGACAAACAAGGAAGGGGAACACCAGGATGTCAATTATTGTTTTACAACCATCCGTATTGCCCCTATCTGTTTGATAATTGGGGTTTGGGGGTGGCAAACAGCTCCCTGACCACCTTCACCAGAGGAGCTAATGTCAGGAACAAGCAGTGATGTGACTTTGATAACCAGAAGATTACCCTTTTTAGGCATCTGACGTGGGCTTCCTGTTGCTAGTCTATGGGATCCTCTCCTTTCTCTACCAACTGCCTGTGGGTGCCATTCTACACACCCTAACAGTGCTACTGGAGGAACAATGGTGCTCCCATCTGGTGAAGTACCACCAGAGGTGGGGGACCTCCTACCTACCTGTGTCCTGCTGCACCCAGTGAGGAAGGTAGACATGGATCCAGGTGGAGTAAATGCAGGGGGTGGCTGGGACTGTGTGGGGGATGGAGATTGGGGGCATGCTACTGGGATAGCCAAGGCAGATGCTGTGGAAAATGAAAACATAAATGGAGGGAAATAAAAAAATTAAATTAAAAATAAAAAAGTAATACCAACAAAGAGAGCAGAAGATGAAAAGTGTAGGCATCAATGCAGACATATGGCATATGTTTAAGATAAAATCAAATGACTACATACAATTCAAAAGCATTGATATACTGATCTATTGCCAGCAACTTCCTATTTATATTATACAATACTACTAGAGCTATGCTATAATATGCTGGCAGAACAGTAGTGAAACAAGAAACAATGCTTGATGTGCATGTGCAGATGTGCTGTATCATGTGACATATCTGCAACAGTAATGCTGGGCCAACAAAGGCCATTGTTACTATGGTGATGATTCATACCTCTGCCATAATATATGTATTCTCAGTAAGATGTTATAAACCTAGAATGTAGAACTGCAAAGGGCACGCATAATTACTGACCTGCAGAGTTCTGTGTTAACTTTCCACAACCCAAGCAATATTCAATACCTAACATACAAAACATAAGTAAGGTAATAATACCTCACACATGCACATTCGGGCATGCTGTAGACATATAACCGTTATGTACACAGAATGAACTTAGATTTACTGAATTAAAAGAAATAATCTGCCTCTGTTGCTAAACACTGTTGTCCATAACAGCCTCCTGAGCTAGAACAAGTATATATAAACACACAGTCATGCACACACTCACACACACACACACACACACACACACACACACACACACACACACACACACACACACACACACACACATAGATGCACAAAAACACAGATGTGCTCACACACATACAAATACATATATGTGTGTGTGACCATAATGTGTGCAGATCCAACATAATCTAAATTGTCATTGTTACAATTAATCTGAATATTACTTATGTACTCTGCTTGTTACATTGTCCCTTTAATTATTCAAAATCAGTACACTCCCATTTCTTACTTAAATTACTCCGAAAACTTAGATCAGTGTGGTGTAAGACTTTTCTGAATCCCACCCATTATATTGCTGCATGCAGTGCTCAAAATATAATATCTTTTTGAAAGAACTAAAGCAATGCAGTCTATCATGGTGCATTGTTTGAAGGATTTAATTAGTTATTTTACTTTATATTTGAACCTGTGTCTGTGTAAACAGAGAACTTTAATAATAGTACAATTCTACACATCACTTTTTTACATCACTTATTTTAGATGAATCTAGCTCTTCAGCATGCATGATTAGAGGCAGAATTAAATGTATAAAATGCATAAATGGAGACACACCTTATGGCTGTAAAAATAGACATTTCTGGAAATTTCTCTCTTACCTCCTGTGATATACAAAGCTATTAAAGCTATTTTATTGGGGTATTCCTCTCCTTTACCTCAGTTTATTTCATTATGTAATTTCTTTAAACTCAACAAGTGTTTCATATCAGACTGAATCTTATTGATTTATAGCTATAGTGAGTGGGAATTGGAAATAATTTCAGTCTCTATCTAAAGTATATCAGGAATAAGAAGAAACTGTCAAACTAACACAGGGGTCGAACACAGGAAATAAATCATAGTTAAAAAGGCACCAAAATGTTTGAAACCATTTATGTTTGTTAACCAGGGTAGAGAACCGATCCCATTGAATCTATTTCAGTCTCATTCCAAGGGTAAGTACAACAGATATGCAAAATGAAAGACAAAATGGATCACATACATGTGTTATATACAAAGTGAATATAAGAGTTGGCTTGAGGGTATAAAGATTATAGATACCTGACATTATATGCAGATTGGCTGGCAAAACATGATACATACATGCATTATATACCACAGAATCATAGCTGGCTCAACCAGTGCCCTAAAAAAGAAAGCACTTTACAGTATTAAGCCAATTGCTGTAGTGACTGGGTTTTTACAGATCCATGCCACCCACCACTCCACCGGCCCTTCCAATGAAGAGGAAGAAAACTGGTGTTTCTTCTACTGCCTAGCCATTCAGGTCAGATTTCTGTGCCCTGACCCTCATACATTTTATAAAAAAAAAAAAAAAAGATGTGTGTGTGTGTGTGTGTGTGTGTGTGTGTGTGTGTGTGTGTGTGTGTGTTCTTGTAGGTTAATGATTTTGAGGCCATTCACACTCAGTCCACTTCCCATTGCCCTACTTTAGCACTACTTCTGATGTCACCCACCTTGAAAGATTCCTTTGAGAAGCTTTCGGCCCTATAAGCTCGGTGGCACTTGCGATAAATGCGTAATACTTAGTGCAGCGCACTAGTTAGGTTGGAGTTTTAATCTCAGTCCAGGCAAATATAAAAGTGTGTCTGAGTGTGTGTTTGTAGAGACATGATTTTGAGGCTATTCCCACTTACTACACTTCCATATTCCCTCCTTTAGCACTGCTGCTGATGTCACTCACCTTTAAAGATACATTTGGACAGCTCTCAAACATATAAGCTCTGTGGTGCATCTGATAAAAGAGTAACACTGTAGTAGCAATAAGTGGATAGGTAGGGATTTGAATCTCATTCCTGGCAAGTGTGTGTCTGTCTCTGTTGGTGGTTGTGTCATTAACCTTGTGATCCATATCCATTGGGGGATGGGTTTTGCTACACTTTTGTATGGCCCACCCAGTATACTACCAAATGTCCACTGTACAGGGCCCACTGTTGTGGTAGCTGTGGACACTCTGTAGTCCTATAATCTGTCATGTGAAATATCTGTGTAACAGTATGGAGTCCAAAACAAGATATCTGGCCCTTGTAGTTCTGTGATACAATCCCACACTCAAGAATCATAGGCAAACACACTCATCTATTCATTAATCCCTACGTCACTAAGTGGTCTGCAAACTGGCTCATGGATGGAACCCACAGAGTGAAAGCAGCATACTCCATGTCACACTGCAAAACATTCATGAGTGGAATACCCCAGGGTTTTGTCCTGGGTCCACTCTTGTTTGTTATGTGTGCCTCTGACATCCAGCCCAACTTGAATGAACTGTGGCTAACAATGTTTGCAGACAATTGCTAATTCTACAGATCAGCACTTTCCAAGGTAGTTAACTGTGAGAACTGCACAGACACCCCTCACCCAGCTCAGTTTTTCACATACACACACACACACACACACACACACACACACACATACACACCCACGCTGCACACACTGCACACACTGCACACACACACACACACACACACACACACACACACACACACACACACACACACACTGCACACACGCACACACACACACACACATATAAATATTTATTCTTGTTATAAACGGTACCAAACTGCTTGCTGCAATGTAGTAAGCAAATGCTAGAGTTTAGACCACACATGGAGCACTACAGAGATCAGGTCTGACAGCAAATACAATATCAGCTTTAAAAGGCAATATTGCTGTGGGGATTGGGATTGGCTGATCATGCCCCTCAGTACTTTCCACCTAGAGCAGTTGCCCCTCTCACCCCACCCTAGTTATGCTTCTGAAACACCAAGTGGATATCTGAGATGTCATGTTGTAAGAATCACAATCAAAAGTGGAGCCAGAGCAAGGTATGAAAGTAGGGTAGGAAGAGGTTAAGTTAGGGGGAGAGAAAGCAATTGAATTTTCCTAGAGTCTTTTAATGTGATTTTAGTTTTGACCAGAAAAGGGGAAAGAGGAATGATATTTAATCAGAGAAGGAAGACATTCCTTCAGGTTTTGGACCAAAGACTGAAAAAGTATGTTCTGTGGAGTGAAGCCTAGTTTTGGGCTTTGGAGAAGAGGACATGAGTGGTTAGATTTCTAAAGTTGCATGTTGATGTATCTCTGAATAGTCTGGAGGCTAGTGTTTGTATGTGTTGGGGTGGGTTCATTCTTGATAAGTTTAAACTGCTGAGAGGCAAGTGAAAAGTCAGCACATTGCTTCATAGGTAGCCTGTTAGATTTTCCAATGGTTTTGTAGTGGTGTTCATTTCTTGGGGAGAGAGAAAAATCTGTAAATGGCATTTGAGATGGTTTGAATGGTGGATACATTTCTTTTAAAGGCTGCAGTAATCAAAGGGAGACCATATTCTTGCTTAGCCAGGAGTCCAACCAAGTCCCTAGTTATTTGAATGAAGTGGTATTTTAAATAGTGTTCGTCGGGTGGTCGAGGATTTGTAGAGGTCTGGAGTAATAAGTAAGCTTTTGTCTAGTACCAAAAACATTGTTTTAGTTTTAGAGGAGAAAAGCAATAATTGTTTATTATTGACCCTTTGAATAAAGGAATGAAAACCAGCCTGAAATTTGAGGTCAAGAAAATAGAGAGAGAAAGAATGGTTGGAGTGGAATAGAGACGTCATCAGCATAAAGCTGGAAAGAAAAATGGTGTAAAACAAGAGGGAATTTGTTAATGTAATGTTGATAGATAATGTGATGTGTATTTATCTGAAATACAAGTGCTTATGTTTTTCTTGTTTTAGAATGTCCAGCAATGGAGAAAAAATGTTTTCTCATGTGTAGCAGGCATTGAGTTCCACAGCCCCTCCCCCCATTTCTTTGTCAGCGATGTGACTTTTCACATTCAGAAAATGTAGTTATTCTTAAAGGATGATAAGTATTTTTCTAGGAGCTCATAACTGACTAACTGGATAGGTGAATAAAAATTTGCATGTGGGATACATGAGGAAAATATATTTAACAGGCGACCTTGTTAGTTTCTCACCAATACTGGGTGATATGACTGAGCTTCTTGATGCAAGTTTATCAGTAATTTAGAGAAAATATGGCCTGATAGAAGTTTTTTTTCAATGTCTCCTTTTAGTTGTCATTAAACGTATATGTCACTAACAACTGTGAGAGGCAGGGAATAAAGATCTGTTTTTTCCCCTTCTAGCCAAGAGGATGAACTCTTCTTTTTAGTAAAGTTATATCACTTGTGCTGACAGAAATTCATGCTGTAATTGAAAACCTACTTGCAATAAAACTGAAAGAGTAATAGGTCCAAAGTATCATGGGATCGACTAGTGTAAGGTACATGTTTTATTTATTTTTACTAAAATAAATACGCGTTCCTATAATGTGTGAAAACAAATGCTTGTGACTGTGTGACTTATCTGCAAATTTCAAAGCTGTAAAATGCTGACTCAAGAACACATGGTACATGGCGTACATTTTCAGTTAAGTGGTATTCTTTTCTCCTTGACAGTTAAGTACAAGTCTGTATTTAAGTTATTATGTGATTAGCTGATGGAACTGCACGTCAGTATAGGACAGTCTTACAAATACATAATTCCTTTTCTTCCAAAATTCATACAGACAACTTATCGATATACCTGGTAAGAAATATTTACTAGTACTGCATTTTATGTCTAAATGCAAAGTTCAAGGGACATAATCTTATTTATTATATTTTGACTCAAGTAGAAATATCACCATCACTATGACAGAAAGCAAACTTAACATGAGCTATCTGGGGAAATAAATTTGACCAGAGACAATTTGCTGCAGCAATGCATGTATGTCAGACTCATATACCTTAGAACAGATTTATGTTGTGATTTGTTGCTTCTGTTCCACTGCTTCTGGGATGTATTTGTATCTTTTTGGCATAAATTATACTTGGTGGCAAAGTAGAAAATTACTGATTTGTACCTAAGAAGGAAACTTTGGTGAGATAATTTCCATATATGCCTCTATATCACTGACTGCAGAAAGTTCCATGTCTGTAAATAAAGACTGAAAATGTCTTAACTGTGTAGCACTTCAGTTGCCTACAGTGTGAGAGTATGATTTTGAACTGCCTGGATTACAGGTATTAGATGGAAATTCAAATATATTTTGCACATAATTTACCCACTTAGCTTTTTTGTTAAAGGGGTTTACAACTTTGAAATGAATGATGACCAAAAAGCAGGTTTATAAAGAAGGCTGCCCATGAATGACAGGTTCTAGCATGAGACAAGGTGCTTACACCTACACCCGTGGACTGGAACAAATGGCAAGTTGCAGCTCTCTCTAAATCACTGAATAATGACCTTTCCATTTTAATGTTCACACTAGGGTGATTATAAAACTGTACTGTTTTAAATATATTGACATGACGTTTTGTGGATGAAGCTTAATATTACAAGAAAAGCAAAAGACACGTATAAGTAACACAGATGCTCAAGTTCTGTAAAATGCAGATATAATACTTCTGGTGGCTATATATGGTCATGCACCCTCTAGTATCTTCTCTGTTTGGTTACATATTATTACTATTGTATTGCCACACTGACCCATTGCTGTGCAAGTAATCTAAAAGTACAAAAGTTGTTTATGATGAGCAACAGCAAAGTGTTCCACTTCTAGTAAATGGATGATATTTTACTATTGGCAACATTATATATTAATGCCCCTTACTTTGCTTTTGACAGCAGAATTTTTTAGCACATCAGTAGTACATTTTCCCACCATTGTTATTGTATTAGATTTATAACTGTTTCTGGACTCAGTCTCATAGCTAGAAGAAGAGTTCTGGGCTTTACCTGACATGAGATCATACCTCTCAACCTCTTAAAGCAAGAAATCTGGACAAAGCCATAAATAAAAGTGGACAAAGGCCCCAAAATAGGGACTTTTTTAAAATATTGCTCTTACAAACTTAGAAAGCTGATAGAGTAACAGGTTTTGCATTAGCATGAATTTTCTGAAAGGTATAAAGTCTGAAACTCAAATGTCTGTCATTATTTTCTAACTTCAGTCTTTAATAGTTTGCCACTAATTTATCAGAAAAACTATTTTATGAAAAATGGACAAAACATATGAGGCAAAAATCTGTACATTATGTGAAAATCTGTACATTTGAGAGGTATACATGAGATTGTTTTTTCACCTTCGTTCTCCAGACATATTACTTTTTCCACTATGACACCATTGCTTTTGTAATCATTTTAATACCATTTTCTCTTCCTTCTTGTTTTATCTTTTTATAATTCACTCATTTCCCCCTCCTAACTGCATTACCTTGCCCTGGCTTTCATTCTCTGTTACTTTACCTTCAGTAAAGCTACATGCTTTCAGTATTCTTGCTTATATTAGGGTATAATAACCATTTATTTATTTTTTTATTTTTATTTTTGTACTTGTTGACCAGGTCAGTCTGACTGGGTGGTTAGCCCTTTTTCAGCAGAGTCCCGGGGGGAAAAGCCCCAAGATACAATGCGACTTATAGTTGAAATATACTAAGATGAAAATGTATATGCATTTAACTTACACTGGTATTAACATAAGTAAAAAAATAAACAGATTCAGACATTATAAGTACACATTAAGTACATCAGTAAAAATAGCTACAAAAATTAGGATGATACACAAATAGACTTTACATATAAAGAAGACATTTTGTACGTAGTACAATTTTGTTGTCTAGCATTAATAAAGAGAATTTGTCAAGTATAGCTTAAAGGGTTAAGTAATATTATTTAAGAAACTTAATGTAAGTTTAGTCAAAGGAAGTATTAGAAGATAGTAGGTGAAATACATGAAGGTGACTTAGTAGGAAAGTGATTAAGTGTTAGTTTAGTTTGGTAGTAATTAGGAGAACTAAGAGAAATAGTATTATTCAGCTGGGATTAGGACAGGACCAGAGCCATGATTTTGCTAGATGGGTCTTGAGAAGGGTTTTAAACCTATGGGGGTTTGCAGTGGATAGTATTGACTGATGGGTCATGTTCCATATTCTAGAGATACTATTGGAGAAAAGAGAGTCTCTGTGGAAGTTATTAGATCTAGTTACTTGTAGGAGGAGCTTATCAGAAGATCTGAGATGGCTGGTGTTATATTGGATTATAAGTAGGTTTTGAAGAACTGCACATTTTTCAGGTTGATATATTATCTTATGGGCAGTTGTGAGTTGGGTGAATATAAGGTGGTTGGTTCTAGTCAGTTCAGATTCTGTAGTGCGATACAATAGTGCTCTCTATATGGGGACTTGTTAGTGAATTGGGTAACTTTATTATATCATGCCTCAAGTTTGGTTAGCTTGGTTTTCTTCAATTTGGTGAAAATGGTGGAGGCATATAAGAGGGAAGATAGTAAATGAGTCCTAACAATAGATTGCCTTGAGAAATCTGTAAGATAGGGTTTTATTCTATATAGGGAGCCAAGCTTGATATGAACATGTTTAATGACGGTTGCTATGTTTATCAAATTTGAGGTTATTGTCAATTGTGATACCAAGTAGTTTGGTGTGCGATACTGGTTCAATCTTAGTGCTATTTCAGGAGTAGATATGGAAAGTTTTATGCTGGTTTGAGGGTTTGTTGTTTATGAATAGCATTAGTTTTGTTTTATTGGGGTTGAGTATTAGCTGTGAACTGGCAAGCCATGATTCTATAGCAGGGAAAGAGAGCTGTTTTTTTGTGTATGGAGTTCAGAGAGGGAGGCTGCTGCACAAATAAATGTGGGGTCATCTGCATATTGTATTATTTTTGCTGAGTCTGTTGTGGAATGGAGTTTATTTGTAAAAATGTTAAATAACAGCAGACCTAGTATTAAACCTTGTGGTACATCTAGTGTAACTGGTAATATAGGAGAGTATTCATTGTGCCATTTTGCTTCTTGTTGTCAGTCTGATAGTCTTGGAACCACTGAAGAGCAGAGTGACTTAGCTTAAGTGACAGGAGTTCTTGTAAGACCTTTTGGTGTGAGACTGTATCAAATGCTTTAGACATGTCTAGGAATATTGAGGAGACTAGTTGACCATTGTTTCTAAAGTAGTTAATGGTGTCTGTAAAATTTAGTAGTGCTGTGGTGGTGCTATGACTAGGTTGAAAACCATGTTGTGTGTGGGTTAGGAGATTGTTGGAGATAAGGTAATTTATTAGTTGTGAATGGATACATTTTTCTAAGACCTTGGATAGGGGTGAGAGAATTGTGATAGGTCTGTAATTAGCAAGGTTGGTGTTTGTTCCCCCTTTGTGTAGTGGTATAATATGGGAGGTTTTCCAGATAGTGGGTACATGGTGTTCAGTTATAGAGTGAATGATTAGTATTTATATTGGATAGGCTAAGGCTTCTGCTGATAGCTTTAGGTAATCAGCAGGTAGGTTGTCAGCAGCAGGGGTGGTAGGTTTTAGTTTGTTAAGCATTCTTCTTATTGAACTTGGTGATACTGTTTTAAATGCAAAACTGCTGGTTAAATTATATAATTCTGAGGGGATTTTTACTGGAGTAGTATTATTTGTTTTGGTAAGTTTTAGGATAGAGTTGGTGAAATAGTTATTAAATTGGGTTGTAATGCCTTCTTCTATATTAGTGGTAGAGGGAGCTGGAGTAACAGATTGGCCTGGCTGTAGTAACTGGTTAATACTTGCCCATAGTTTTTCAGGGTTGTTTTGGTACTTCTGTTGTACTGTTATATAGTAAGATTTTTTATCACTTTTTACTTGTTTTTTTACTTGTTTCTGAGTTGGCAATAGTTATTTAGAGTTGTTGGGTTTTATCAGATTGGTATTTTTCCCAGGCTTTGTCTCTAGTTTTAAGGAGTAGTCTAGTGTCTTTTGTTAGACAGGGGGCATAGTTTGCTTTAGTTCTTATGGCTCTTAGTGGGGCCTGACTATTGAGTATGGACAAGAAAGTATCATTAAAATATAACACTGCATTGTCAAGTGGTAGGGATATCAGAGGGGGACCAGTCACAATGTTTTAGGGCATGTATGAAGTTTTGAGTGGAGAAATGTTTTTTGTTATGTATCTGCTTAAAGGTAGTTGTTTTAGGGGAATGTGAGATTTCCCGGAAGAGGTAAGTTAGTAGATGGTCACTTAAGCTATCAGGGAGACATCCTGACTGACTACCAAGTGAAGGTTTGTTGGTTACGATCCAGTCAAGAATTCAGTGTCTATTAGATTTTTTGTTTATATGAGTTGAAGTTTTGATTAATTGCAAAAAGCCTTGTTGGTTTATGAAGTTTATGGTATTTTCAGATGTACATGTTGACCAATCTAGATTAAAGTCTCCCATAATAATGGTTTCTTGGGAAAAGGTAGAAGATATCCACTGCAGGATATCCTCAATTACGATGGGTTCATTATTGGAAGAAATGTAGATTACTATTATGATTATGGATTTATTGGGGTTTAGTTCCAGTCTGGAGAATAATATCTCTGTGTTATTGAAGTTTGATGGGTGTGGGGCTAGATAGTGGACTTTTAGAGAGTTTTTATACAGAATTGCTACACCTCCACCATGTTTGTTAAGTCTATCCATTTTATGGATGTCATAACCTTGTGGAAGAATCTCATTGTTATATATTTCAGGTTTAGGCCAGGTTTCTGTTATGGTCGCTATGTGGGATAGTAGTGGGAGAAGGTTGCATACAGGTCATGTATTTTGTTTGATAAACTTCTTAGAATCATGTTTAGTAGCAGTAGGTTTGATTTTGTTTTGATTAGGTGACTGTTAGTATTACTGTTTATGGAAGGTGATATAATTGGTTGAAGTGGGTATATGCTGGGTCCTGGGTTTGGGTGAATGTCACCACTGAGCTTAATGAGTGATATTATTTGTGTAAATGTGATTGGGTATTTAACTGTCATTTTCAGTTGTTTCAATATGGGCTGCGGTAGGAAGGGATAAGAAATGTATTTGTACTTGAAAAGTTCAGTCTTGGTGGTATTGAACAAGCTTGGTGAAATGTGAAAATGGAGTGTGAGGCTGTATTGTAGTGAAGAGGAAGAGATGGTTGGAGAAGGATAGGATATAAAAAGTTGCTGTTGGTACAATGTGATCTTACATAAAAGGATGAGTAGAGACAGGAGTTAGATGTTAGTAAAAGGTATCATGAGAGGGAAAAGGGAGTGGAATATAGGAATAGAAGATAAAGATGGTGGAAAGATGTGAGTATAGAAACTATTGCACAGTAATTGCTGTAGGGTATGGGTGAAGAAGCTAGTGTATAGCCAGATTTGTTTGAGTAGTTGGGCTGGGGAGCATGGATAGTGTGTGTGTGTGTGTGTGTGTGTGTGTGTGTGTGTGTGTGTGTGTGTGTGTGTGTGTGTGTGTGTGTGTGTGTGTGTGTGTGTGTGTGTGTGTGTGTGTGTGTGTGTGTGTGTTGTAGTGAATAGAGCAGGCAGACCTGAAAAGTCAAGGAGTCTTGTGGGCAAATTACTATCAGTAAGCCCTAGTAAGCTCAATCCATTGGGCAGTAAGTTACTAGGTCACAGTAGTGAAAGTAAATAGTAAAGTAAAAAACAAACCAGTTAGCAGTTTAAGGCAGGTAGCATGGGAATCTGCTGTGTGCAGAGTTCCAGTGTTTATCTTGTTCAGCAAGCTAGTGAAGTGAAGTGCAATACTGTGGAAGGACCTTAGCAATATAATAAAAAAAAGGTCTATGGATAAGAAAAAGAGTTCTGTGGGTACAGCTGAGCAGAACAGTAATGTGAGTAGGAGGGTGTTTTAAAGTGGGAGCAGAATGGGATAAGGGTAACTATGTGGGAGAACGGGAAAGAAAAAGGAGAGCAAGGAAAGTGCACCTCGGTGATGAGTGGCTAAGGCAGGAATTTTAATATGTGTAAAACAATGACAGAGTAATAAAGTAAAAACACCTACAAATATTCTGTTGATTTTAGCTGAAATATGGTAGTTGGAGCACAGGTTGACTGGTCATTCTTGAGGTGAAGGGTTGAGGGAGTTACATGCTTTTTGATGTCACTTTTGCGGTAAGTAGCAGAGCAAGTATATGAGCCTGTAAAAAAAAAAATAGCAATACCAACATGGAATATGAAAGATAAAATGGTATGGTAGTTTATAGTATATACAGTGCAACTTAATAGAAAGGCGTGTTAGCAGTTAAAGGAGGGCTGATAAAGGATAGGAATAGCAGCAAGAAAGAACAGAGAAGGACAAAATAAATAAATAAATGGTAACTATCTAGCATTTACACAAGGATATACATTGTAGACTAACAGTCAGTTATAATATGCCAACAGAATATCAATTGCGTATCACAGTAGCTCTGCAAATCCAGAATACCAGCTGCAACAGACTAACATCACTAGAGAAAAATACAGAGTTGTTGATTGTAGCTATTACAAAAACTGGTAATGTGTGTATCTGTAATTGAACTCTATGAGCAATAACCACAAACAGCACAACTATTAGGTCGCTGAAAGCAATCAGATATTCAAAACAATATCTAAGTTGTTACAATTGAGAAAAAACAGACAAACACTGTCTATTTATACACTAGTGAATTGCATACTTTAACATTAGAATGAGACTGTACAAGATCAACTTATTGCTATTAAAAACCAGGAATATTCAACACCACTTACAAACAATGTTGGTACGATAAACTGAAAGCATTTGGGTTTTAAGTTCCCGATGTTAGCCTTTGGTCATCACTGAGCATTAGGAAGGTTGAGAATAAAAGAAAAGATGGTGCAAGAATGCCTGAGGTTGTTATACATCACAAAGCCTTATGGGAGGAATACCATTGGTTGAGTGGGTGAACAATAATGATATGTATCAAGGATTGAGTGAATGGTAAGCTGGGGAAAAAATCAAAAAGTGCCTCGTAGTATTAACAGGAAAAGGTGTTTGGGAGAAACAAAAGGTATGTGTTTGCTTGATGTATAGATAATTATAATGTATTAAGAGGATATCAGCCACAGGAACATCATAATAGTAAATGCAGACCTGAAAAGATAGGGAGTCTTGTGAGCAAAAAACTATCAGTAACCCCAAACAAGGCTCAATTCATTGGGCAGGTAGTTACTAGGCTAAAGTTGTGAAAGTAAATAAGAAAAGTAAAAAATAAACCAATAAACAGTTTAAGGCAGGTAGCATGGGAATCTGTTGTGTGCAGAGTTCCCATGTTTATCTTGTTCAGAAAGCTAGAGTAGTGAAGTGCAATACTGTGGAAGGACTTTAGAAATATAGTAAGAAAATAGGTCTATGGATAAGAAAAACAGTTTTATGGGTACAGTTGAGCAGAAAAGTAATCTCTATAGGAAGGTGTTTTAAAGTGGGAGCAGAACGGGATAAGGGTAAATATGTGGGGGAGGGGAAAGAAGAAAAAAGAGAGCAGAGAAAGTGTACCTCGGTGATGACTGGCCAAGGTAGGAATTTTAATACAAGTGTAAAACCACAACACTGTAATATAGTAAAAACTCCTAAAAAATTTGATTTAAGCTGAAATATGGTAGTTGGAGCACAGGTTCACTGGTCAATCTGGTGGTGAAGGCTGGAGGGAATTGCACGCTTTTTGATGTCATTTTTGTGGTAAGTAGCAGAGTGCGTATATGCACCTGTAAAAAAAAATAGCAATACCAACATGGAATATGAGAGATAAAATGGTAGGGTAATTTATAGTATATACAGTGCAACTTAATAGAAAGGTGTGTTAGCAGTTAGAGGAGGGGTGATAAAGGATAGGAATAGCAGCAAGAAATAATGGAGAAGGACAAAATAAATAAATAAATGGTAACTATGTGGCATTTACACAAAGATATATATTGTAGACTAACAGTCAGTTATAATATGCCAACAGAATACCAATTGCGTATCGCAGCAGCTCTGCAAATCCAGAATACCAGCTGCAAAAGACTAATATCACTGGAGAAAAATACAGAGTGGTTGATTGTAGCTATTATAAAAACTGGTAATATGTGTATCAGTAATTGAACCCTTTGAGCAGTAACCACAAACAGCACAACTATTAAGTCGCTGAAAGCAATCAGATACTCAAAACAATCTCTATGTTGCTACAATTGAGAAAAAAACAGACAAATACTCTCTATTTATACAGTAGTGAATTGCATACTTTAACGTTAGAATGAGATTGTATAAGATCAACTGGTCTCTATTAAAAATCAGGAATAGTCAACACCACTTACAAACAATGTTGGTACAATAAACTGAAATCATTTGGGTTTTAAGTTCCCACCATTAGCCTTTGGTCATCACTGAGCGGTAGAGAGGTTAAGCATAGAAGAAAATATGGCGCAAGAATGCCTAAGAAGATTTTTATACCTCGCAAAGCCTTATGGGAGGAATACCATTTGTTACGCTGGTGAATAATAATGATATGTATCAATGACTGAGTGACTGGTAAGCTGGGGAAAAAAACAAGCAAAACCTGCCTTGTGGTATTAACAGGAGAAAGTTTTTAGAAGACAGAAAAAGTATGGAGGTAATTCATTAAAGCTTACATGGAGCTAATCTCTATGTAAGCATAGTGCCACAGCTCGAACATGGAGTTCGGAGCCTTTGTGATCCAGGAAACAGTGCTGGGCACATGCACGAGCCTCCCTGCACTGTTCAACCATGGACGCGATCATGGGATGTAAATCACCTCATTTGCTGGTGAAAACCATGCAAATGATGTAATTTACCAATCCAGGAAGCAGACAGGCATTCATGTAGGAGCCGTGTCTACATTAGAAATGTATGCAGGAACTTTCAGTGTACAGGACTGCAAAAAAAATAAATAAATAAATGGGGCTATGACAACTCAAAGTAAAGTATGTATTAGTTGCATTAGGCATGCCAATGGCCATAAACATGGCCATTGGCATTTAAAACTGATGCAAAATATAAAAAAATCTAAGTTAATTTTATGTGGACATATGCTATGTGCAAGTGGAGCGCAGCGGGGCCTAAGCATGGGACCTGACAAAATATAAAATTAAAATCCTAAAAGGGCATTATTTAAACTAAAAGTAAATTCTCCATTTTACTGGCCAGCATGCAGACTTATACAATGGCAGGTAACAGTGGTTGCCAAGGACAGAGGTTCTCATGTAGTGCTGTACCTAGGGTATAGGTAATTAGGTGTATGCAAATTAGCTAAGTTTACTGAATAGCAAAATGGGCCACCATGTCTGCAGGTACCTAACTGTGTAGGGGCTATAATGTGGTGGTGTAGGCAGAACAGGCCACTGACATGAAAAGGGGGTGTGTCATGCTTGGTGTAAACACATTGGAGCTTACAAGTCCAGACAAATGCAGTACTAAAAGTGGGGTAAAAGGGTTAACTTTTAAATATTGCTCTTACAAACTTAGAAAGTTGATAAAATAAATATATATATATATATATATATATATATATATATATATATATATATATATATATATATATATACATATATATATATTTAAAATTATTGTATTTTTTCCCACTGCATTTGTATCATGAAAGAGCCATATAGAAATGTATAGCTCAAAAGTTTGTCCTGGTCTGTTAGCTTCATGGTTAGAGTTCTGCCTTTACATGCTGTAGTTCATGGTACAAATACTAAAACAGCCCATTCAGTTTTTACACAGGAAAACATTCTTAAATGATTTTATTTAATGATATAGTAATTGATATCTGTTAACCAGGGTAGTGTAGCTAGTCCAAATTTCCAGTGTTGGTGGATATATTATGTGAATTTACCCATGTAAACACAAGTGTCCCATACAGTACAGTCACACCCTAAGGTAATTAAATCAAAGCACATACGGGGATGTCACATAATGTAAAACATATAACACTTAATAATATGTCAGTAATGAGCAATTAATGTCCAATTAGCACATTTATTTAAATGAAAACTGAGCAATGCTTATCAATGTTTAGTTCTGCTTAGCCGGTTTGAGCAATGCTTAGAAGTTTAATTATAAGCAGCATTCAGCCCAACTAAGCGGATTTGTGCACCGCTAAGCACCGCTCAGCATTTCTAAAAACCAGGTAAGCACAGCTAAGCAAGGGGTATGTCTGAGGCTACTTAGTTATGCTTAGCTGGTGTCAGAAATGGTGAGCGTGGTTGTGTCCAGGGAAGGCCCCTTTCTTCTCAGCAATGTTCCCACTAGCTCTAACAGTTTTAAAGGCCTAAAACTGGAGGAAATGGGGAAAAAAAGGAAATAGCAGACAAAAGGCAATCAACTATAAATTACTAATAAGGTCTCTGCCACTCACAGTGGCACATTCAAACCCCTCAATAATGTAGCTGGCAGGTGGAATGTATCATAGTCAGCCAATCACACAGGCAGCATTTGCAGCACATCATTATAAAGTATGCAAACACCCATCAATCTGATTTTCCCATATCCTCAGCACCATTGGAGTACACACTTGGGAATTTTAACTGACAAAATGATAGGGGCAGCTGCTGTTTTGCTACATCTCTACATTCTACAGACTGAGGACAGTGATGACGATGATGCTGACAACCAGCCCAGAATGAGGAAAAGAGTGTTCAGACTCAGGGGCTACATGAGCTGGCGATAGTAGAGTGCTACAGGGTGGACAGGGAAATACTTCAGCAACTCACTGAGCTCTGCCTCCCTCACTTCAGACCCAGAGGCAATAGAAGGGAATCCATCTCAGTGGAAACAAAGGTATGTGTAGCCTTAAGAATATTAGCTACAGGTACTTTCCAAAGACCTACTGGGGGCATTGTGGGATTTCACAGGCATCTGCATCCAGGGTACTCCATCAGTTCCTGGATGTCATGCTAAGACATGCCAGTGAGCATATATATTTCCCCAGCACCCCTGAGGAGAAGACCAGCAATATGTGTCTCTTCCATGTGTACCAAACTACCCAGAGGTACTGGGTGCCATAGACTGCACCCATGTCCACATCAAAGCACCACCCGGTGAAGAGGGTAGATTCTACATCAACCGCAAGGGCTATCACTCCATCAACTGCCAGGTCATGTGCAATGCACAGGGCATTATCATCAATGTGTGTGCTGGCAGCCCTGGCAGTTATCACGACTCCCACATCTGGCACGCCTCATAGCTGCACCAGGCATTTGCCAGGGAGAACATCCCATATGGACATCTCGTGGGGAATGCTGCCTACACACTGGAACCATGGATGATGACACCAATCAGAAATACACACACACACACACACACACACACACACACACACACACACACACACACACACACACACACAAACATACACACATACTGAAGAACACCATAATGAGGCACACTCACAAACCAGGAACATCGTAGAGCATGTGTTTGGGATGCTCAAGTCACAGTTACACTGACTTGACATATCGGGCGGAGGCCTGCAGTACTCTCCAGCCACATGTGCACACATGTTCATAGTATGTGCCATGCTACACAATATGATCCTGTGGAAACACCTGTGGCAGGAACCTCACAGGGAAGGGACACACAGCCCCCCACCAGTGCCAAGGAGGAAGAACCCCCTCAGCCTGTCCTTGTAGGCAGACATATGTGTTTCCAATATGCCCTGGCCTTGGAAAAGAGGCAATGCATAGCACATACCATACACTGACATCCTAGGGACCCAGGGACTGACACCTCGCTCCAACTCATATACACAGTAAAAAGGATGCCACACACATCACACTACCTATACTTTACCATGTATAGGCTGTGTACTGTGTGCACCTGACCGAGTCAGCCCTGAAGCAGTGTCCTCACAACTGCTACTGCCATAAGGTAAGTCACCCTTCTTAACAACAAATGAATGATGTGGTACACTGTGGTAGCATATGTATGGTATTGCTGCATGTATGCATGGGAATGGGGTGAGTTACCAGGATAGCAGTATAAAATGGGCAACTGTGTGGGACATCAGCAAACAATGCCAGGTTCTGCCTGCCACACAATATGCAGTATTCCCTGTGCCAGCAAAATCCTCTGCACTATGTGAGAGACTTACAAACAGCAGGGTCATAGGATGTCAATGTTGGAGTCCCGTGCACAGGTCCAAACCTCCAACAGCAGGAAAGCTGTACAAAGCCATCACGGAACAGACACATACCATAAATATTACTCTTAAAAGCATCAAAAGTTGATGCAATAACAGCTGTTGCAGTAGAATGACTTCTCTGTAGTGTGAGCAAGAAGCCTGAAACTCAAATGGCTGTCATAACTTTCTAACTTCAGTCTTAAATCATTTCACTAATATTTGGCACACAACCACATGTGTAATGAAAAATGGAACCAAAATATGAGCCAAACAACTGGACAGTCAGTGAAGATATGTACAGTTGAGTGGTATGACCCCCCAACACACCTGTTTTCACATAGAACTGCAGTAACTTATATGTTTGTTAGGTAATAGCAGCAGACCACACATTCCCAGGCCTGTCACAATCAACATGATACCTTGTTTCAGTTCTACAATATGCAGGGGTGAATGTGCTCTGTATGTTTGTGGTTAATAGTGTCAGGAAGTACACAGCACTTACTGGTGGCTGTTGTGACCTACTGGTCTAACTATAGGACTGTGGTTGTTAGGGTCCCTGTTTCCAGACTGACCATGGCAACAAATCTGCATGTCAGCTGCACCTACAATGGGAGTTATACAGACTGTCCAGAAGAAATATATGGTACTGCAGGAAAGCTGGGTAGTGGAGAGACATGGGGCCACACATATGGATAGTACACAGTTCTGAGTAACGTACATGGTGCCTAGTACAACAGCAGGGTGGGACAGGTCAGTGTACTTCCAGGATATAAAGGTTTCCACATTAATGTGTCAGTACTGACAACAAGTTAGTGGGCACCGTCCATACCCCTGGAATTACAGCGATTCACAGAATGTCCACATCTATGCCTCCTATATCTGTTGTGCTTGCCATAACTTTGCATTTGCCTGGCAAACTCTCTGTAGACAAAAATGGTTGATCTGAAAACATCAATGACAGACAGTTGAAATGCAGACATCATACCCATAAGAAAAGGAAAACTAATACAAAAACCTTCTACCAACTGTCTATGTTTGGATCAGAAATATTAAGACCCTTGTCCCCATGTCTAGGGTTGTGTACAACCATTATCTATGTGCCTGTCCAGATGTGTGTCTGTAAGAGTTTGATAGCTATGGCCAACATGTAGCCTTATAGTAAAAGTGCAACATAAACCTTCTGAGGAGTACAGCAGATGTATGGGGCACAATGATGGGCAACTTGCTAAACACGTACAGTCAATGCTGTAAAGTCCATAACCCCGTGCGTGAGGTTATGACTTCTACCTCAGTCACACCTTAACTACAAATACATAACAGCAATAAGTATGGACAAAGCCTGCGACTGCAGTACACAAGGACCAAGAGAAACATATAAGGCGGAAGGGATGCAATGGCCACACAAACATAGACTGTGCACACTAGAACAACTCGTGCAGTACCATAGACTCGCTGCACTGTATGGAGTCAGTAAACAAAAATGTCTGTCACCAGTTTCTCACATTAATCTAGACCAATCTGCCACTGACATACCAGGAAATCACAGTGCTATGTAGAATATACCCCATATATGATGGAGACATTTGCTCAGTCCAATGCACTCTGTACCCACCCCAGCATATGACTCACTTAATAAGGGTAGCACATTTCCAGGAGATCCCTCAGCCACTATATCACTCAGTTTCTGGACTGTTTGCACAGGTTCTTCAGCCAGTCGTTGTAGCACACAAAAGCCTGAACCAGAGTACATGTAGCTCTGGACTGGACTACCACTGTTACTACTGAAGATCATACTGGACATGCTCCTACACTTAGACAATTTCACCCCATGTCTGAACACACATTCCACTGTAGAACTGTGTTGTTCATGTATGTCTTTGCATACAGGCAGCTTCATACATGTCATCTGCCTCTCCCCACCCCTATCACACAGAATTATGCTCATCTATCTGTATGTGACATATATAAGATATATCTGCATCTGTGGAGTGTTTTATATATATATATATATATATATATATATATATATATATATATATATATATATATATATATATATATAGGTAACATATACATAAATATATATATATATATATATATATATATATATATATATATATATATAATAGACATGCAGAGACAGAGAGGGAGAGATAGACACAGACAGAGAGAAAGAAAGAGGCAGTGTGAGAGAGAGACAGACACCCTGAAAGCCATAGAGTGATGTACTGGTGGAGACATTTGCACAAAAAATTGTAAACAGTGGCATGTGCAAGTACTTTAGTGAGCTCCATTGTGTAACAGTAGTGATGTTGTTGTTGTTGATGTATGGGTTGTAATTTCACATCAACAACCTTGTGTGTGTTTCTGTTTCATTTACAGTTACATCTGTATACACACACCAAATAGGCCTATGTCTGTGTAACGGTCACCCATTTAATGGTCCTGATACCAGTGTCCTCCACAATAGTGGCCTATCTGTCAGCAGCTATTGATGTCATCCACCCGAACAGCAGTGGCAGACACTCTTCAAATACATAACGCTCATGGCGCATGTGATAAGTACATAGCACTATAATGTATACACTTAGATAAGTAGGGGTTCTAATCTCAGTACTGGTAACTGTGTGTATGTGTGTTTGTAGGTTATATCATTGTGAGGCCTGTTCCACCCAGTAAACCTCCCATTGCCCTACTTTACAAGGACTGCTGATGTCATTCACCTTAGAAGCACCTTTGGACACCCCTAAGCCATCTAAGCATTGTGGCGCTTGCGATAATTATATAGCTCTATAATACATACAACTAGATAGGTAGGGGTTCTAATTTCAGTACTAGCAAATGTATTTGTGTGTGTGTGTGTGTGTGTGTGTGTGTGTGTGTGTGTGTGTGTGTGTGTGTGTGTGTGTGTGAGTCTGTATGTCTGTTTGTAGGTTATACCATTTTGAGGCCTGTTCCACCCACTAACCCCCCCCCCATTGCCCTACTTTACAAGGGCTGCTGATGTCATTCACCTTAGAAGCACCTTTGGACACTTCTCAGCCATCTAAGCTTTGGGACACTTGCAATAAATACATAGCACTATAGTACATATAACTAGATAGGAAGGGGTTTGAATCCCAATACTGGGAACTTTTATATATATATATATATGTGTGTGTGTGTGTGTGTGTGTGTGTGTGTGTGTGTGTGTGTGTGTGTGCACGTGTGTGTGTGTGTGTGTGTGTGTGTGTGTGTGTGTGTGTGTGTGTGTGTGTGTGTGTGTGTGTGTCTGTGTGTGTGATGCATAATCCATGCGGAGGCTGGTTATACCATTTAGAGGCCTGTTGACCCCCTCCCCATGATATTACATCACAGGGCCTGCTGATGTCATCCCCCTTAGATGCACCATTTTAAACTCTGTAGGCCATACCACTCCGATGTACAACTTATTGCAGAATGACCAGATGTTTGCCACATATATGTCATCCATGTCTTATACAAAAAGGGCTTTTCTGTCAAATCATTGTCAAATAATTGAGGGTTGATGTCAGAAATATTGACAGATGTATGCGTTTCATATGTTATACCCTACTGAAAGGTCATGCTGATGCAATACCTGTTACCCTATCAGTTGTCTAGGTATGAAAGAGAAATATGTGAAAAGTGTCCCTATATTTTGTGAGTGTATCCCACAATTAATGAAAGCTTTGTCCAGGGTAATTGGTGTATGATGTTGTGAGGTATGTCTCCTGCAAATAATTACCATGGTGCATGCAATAGGTATGTAGCACTATAGCACAGACAACTAGATAGGTAGGGATTATAATCTGAATACTGTCAACTGTGTGAGTGTATGTATTTGTGTATGCATATCTCCTATAGCAGCATGGTTGTCATGCATGTGCGTGTGTGTGTGTGTGTGTGTGTGTGTGTGTGTGTGTGTGTGTGTGTGTGTGTGTGTGTGTGTGTGTGTGTGTGTGTGTGTGTGTGTGTGTGTGTGTGTGTGTGTGTGTTTGTGTGTGAGATGGTTATACCATTTAGTGTGCCTGTTCCACCCTGTTAACTCTCCCACTGACAACCTATTCAGGACCTACAGATGTCATCCACCTTAGAAGCAAAGTTACACCTTTTATAAATCAATACCACTGTTGTGCGTGCAATAACTATGTCAGTATGTAGTGTAGGTAACTAGATAGGTAGGTAGGTCTTCTAAACACAAAAGTGCCCACTCTGTGTGCATGTGTCTTTCAATGCATGTTCCCATGCAGCATTGTGTGTGTGGGTGAGATGGTTACAACATTATTAGGGACTTGAAAGCCCCCAGTGGCAATTCTTATACCACCTGCATATATCAACTACCTGAATAGTAGTGGCAGACACACCTACACTAAATAGGCTCTGTGGTGCTTGCATCATGTATATAGCAACAACATAGGTAAAACTAGCCAGGTAGGGATTGTACTCCCAACAATGGTAGTACATGGTTGGTGTGTCTGTATGTATGTATGTATATCCCCTTGCAGTGATGTGACTGTGTTAGGGCCACCAGCATACCTCTCAAACCATCATAGAAGGACACCTGGATAAAGCAATACAGAAGAGTTGGACAAAGGCCAAATATTAGACTCAATCTTTACATATTGCCACAATACACATAAAAAGTAGACAGCATAGCAGCTTTTGCATTCGTATGCATCCCCTGAAGGTTATGTATTCTTACCTGACAATATACATTATCATTCTTTAACGTTACTCTGTTATGGTTTGCCACACATGTGCTACAAAACCACGTCATGGGGAATGGAACAAAGGTATGTGACAAACGTCAGGACATTTTGCAACAATATGTAGAGTAGAGAGGTATGGCCACCATGTGTCCCACCCTGCAGGTTGTAGTCCATGTTTGGCCAGGTGTCACCTGTGACAATGACCCAAGCAATAAAGAGGTCCCCAGAGTGTAAGGCAACAAACATACCCTTAATGTTGTCTACTAGTTGTATAAAGCAGTTATTTCGCATCAGAAGCACCTGAATGTTATGACAAATAGCATAAGCAAAGGTAATGTGACTTCAAGAAGCTGTCATATTAGTAAACCCAGGGAAGTCCTGTCAGTTGCATTTCCCATGGGTATGGTATGTCCTGGCAACTGTCACTGTACTGCAAGATGCATAACACAGTCCACATTAGATAAGCTGGTGAACCCAATCTGTGTTGTATATGTGTGTGCAATATGTAGCCCTGTGGAGGTCCTGTGATTAGCTGCTGCACCCAATGACCCACACTTATGTAGGCATGAATGCAAACTGCCACCACTCACATATGTAGGTACTGTCCAGGGCTGTGTCCACTGTACGTACTGTGCTATCTGTCATAGACACAAAAACTACCTTAAAAACACTGCCATGGGGCCATACAGTTGGTATGGAATGGTGCCAACTTACTGGACTCAAGCTGAATGCAGACAACAGTACCATCATACCATATGTCATGGACATGGCCACACTATGTCTCACATCAATGGCTACGCCATTAACACACAGACAGTGTTGACAGACCTGGGTACTCAGGAGAATAACACTGTCACATTCAGGCAGCAAGTAGTGGCAGCAGTCAGAAAAGGCTTGTACTTGCTTTACCACATAGGTAAAGGGACTGCATTCAGGCAAAAGGTGGATGTTACCTCTGTTAAGTCCACGGTCATTACTGCAATACATTATCAGCATGGCATTTCTGGAATGTACCTATGCAGACAGCAACAGCAAGTGGAAAGGCTAAGTTAACACCCACAAATGTTATCCATGACCTTCAACACCTATTGCACGCAGACATCCTATTTTCAGTACCGCCCCACTCTGTATTTGACAAGTTTACCACAGGTGGGTTGTGACATGCCTAGATGACAATGTTGTGCTCAGTCCTTCAACATCTGCCCCATATATGTGAGCATAACTCTGTAAGCATTACCAGCACAACAGGGCAGAATCACATATGAGACAGCAAAATTATCCGCTGAATAAACATGTTTGTCTACCACAGGCTGTCCTTTTTCAGGAAAGCACACCCCATTCATGTCAAACACAGTACTGTGCAAACCATACTCACCTGCATCAAGGTTGAGGCATGTGACACACTTCACCATATTGCATATGTACTGCTGTCCATCACAAACAGGTACTGTCATAAGTCTGTCACAGTACCTGTAGGTGTTCCTGGCATGACATGTACAGTCCTGGACTATATGCAGTGAGACAGGAGTGAGCAGACTGATTATGTGTCCTAGGCAGTTATGTGCCTAGCCTTAAACAGCATTCTACTGTCACCCAGACAGATGGTGCAATCCAGTCATGAAATGGTTGGCCTTAACATGTGTCTCTTTTCTCATGTGATATTCCTGGTGTACCAGTACCTGTGATTGTGGCATGATATGATAAACAGACCATGATGCTCTGCAAGTGATAGCATCCATCTGTCGTCACAGGTCTTCATGGGTCTGGCACTGGATGTTGGTGGCCCAATAGTGACCCCATTAGTAATTGTGGTGAGGTAATCAATACCATCATACAACTGTCAGTGCGGCACACATTGAAGGTCATGCTACTAGATGGTAGAGATGTATACATGGCTCAGACCTCATTGCAAGCTTTCTTAACCCTGGGAACTGCAGACATCTGTGCAGTCACACACACCATGATTCACAGCTGCAGAGAGCACCTCAGCCTTACCTAGTCAAGCATCCTATCATACATTCAGAACATAAAGGGGAAGCCGGTAATGGCATGGAACATGGTGTTTAAGTAAATATGAGACACATAAACACCTCCATTCTGTGCAGCCAGTAAGATGCACTGGGGACGCTGCATGGGTAGTTTACCACTGACAGCACACACCTATGCAGATGACAGCTAGCTGCTGGCCTCCGCATGTGACCAGTAATCCAATTCTGTCTATATGGACATCATCAACTGTATTAGGAGTCGTGTCTGTACCCTGAACCTGGGCCACTTCAATTACTGTAACATGCATTGTAAGGTGTACCCATGACAGCATAAAACTGCCTGGAGAGATGTCATCAGTCCAATTACAAACACCTCAATGCAACCAGGGGCTACTCCCACATGAGTTGAAGGTGTAGTGCAGTTGACAATACACAACAGATGTTACCACTGCAGCATACATACAGTGTCATCATCTATGACAACACTAACATCAAGTGGTCATGTTTACACTCGCCATCTCCCACAATACCCATCTAGCTACTGTCAGCCATACATACACCTCCAACATATTGTACATCCTCCTGGGGGGTGTATACACAGCCACACAGCCCCATCATGTCATCAAAGACTGGCAGTAATAGGCACACATACACACAAACAATATATGTGCATTTCTATAGATGCATGTAGTATACTATACACTACTGGCATACACCTACATCTGCTAGGATATGTACACCTGTCTGGTGGACATCTGCAATACATACTGTCCATAACAAGGAGGACATACTACTGTCCAACACAAAGTAGGGGCAATTTCCCATTCTGGAACGATGTCTCTATAGCGTGTATATGAGAATGGGATCAGTCCTGCACACCTGCACCACAAACAATGAGCTTACTTTGTCTACATCCACTACAGACAGTGGTCTCCTCTACTGCACATATGTCTGCAAAAGCATAGGGTGTACCTGCATCTGTTCACTTGTGGTGGTCATGGACACCAGCTATACCAGTGTTGTTGGTATGGCACACTGGATGGCTGACACAGTCAGTGTAGGTGCCACATCCTCTCTTCACCATCAGTACATCAGGATGTCCACACAAACTCACCCGTCTCCTAAATGTGGGGAATGGTTCATTCATCACTGTTAGCTGAACGTCATGGTATACATCTGCCATGGGACACAACCACATCACAGGGTGCATCCTACATGGGCCAAACCATAACCTTGTAACACCATAGGGTACTGTATTCAAAGGAGGGCTGCCCACTGCCATTGTCCCTGCCATTTGATGGATGAGTACTGTCACCCCTCCAGAGTATGGTGTGGTGTACACCACTCAGTCACATGATACACCAAGCAGCCTAATTATGCTGTTCTACAAGGCCATGGCACAGTTTATATTGGAACCCATTAACCATGACATTGATGACCTGCACACACTCAATCATGGACAGTTAGGTATTGTCCAGGAAAGGGTCATGTCTGTTACACTTGGTTGACCTGTTTGACACAGTCACCATATGCATGGATGGTGGGTTGACACTAAAAACCACCTACCTTGACCTGGACAAACCCTGTGATGGCATAACCCAGCCTCCCATTATAGATATAACACTTCTATTTCTACATCACACCATATGTTACCATAGGGGTATCACAGTGGTGCACAAACAAAACCCACCTATGCCACACAGGAGAATCATCCCCAAGTGGTTTTCCCATATCTAGCGGAGTAACCTGTTGTTCTGTGCACTGCCCTCTGTTATGTGTGATGTACACCCTGAGGTGCAGGGAACACTCATTACCAAATGTCCAAACATGTCTGCAGAGCTGTGTGCCATCGCCAGATTCCCTAATGATGTGGACATCTGCCTAGGAAGGTCTCACACCGATAGATGACTGTTAACAGACACATGGACTCAGGCCACATACCACAACATCCATTGTCAACCCCTTTGAGGACAGTGATATCCACACATATTATTACAGTACTAAATACATCCTAGACACAATCAGTCATGAGGGATCTGTGGACACAGTTGTTTGGCACTAAGACCTATCACTACAAGGTTGCATCTTTTGTAAGGCAATGCTGCTACATGGCCCAAGACATACATATCGGCATGCCATCAGTGAACGTGGGGTGTAAACAACGCTGTATTCCCCCCATAAGGCCCTGTTTTGTCTATGATTCTCTGTTCTTCAATCACATCACACAGCACATGCAGGAGTTGGAGACATCAATGAGTTTCCCCACCAGGCAATACTAGGGCCTCAAACATCTACCATAGAATGATAACCTATAAGGCCAACAGTCTACCCGGTGTCATACATAATCCACAGGGGTGAGCTCAGTGTGGCATGCAAGGCAATCACAGAAACCACAATGTTGGGAATGCTGCACAGGTGCAACTCATGTCCTAGTGTGTTAACACACACACATGCCATCAACCCAGCGTGTGACAGTAACTGTGCTGGTTGGCAGCTCAGATATGTGCACCACACACTCACTCTGCTGTGGAATGGTCACCCTGTCCATATCAGGCAGGTGTTAGCTGTTATCCCCATTGCAGGCAGAACCTGCATCAATGGATGGTTAACTCCACAAACACACTTGGGATAGCACCTGTGTTCCTGTTGAACTGGGGTAGCAGGTACTGGCATGCATGCACATGGCTAACAGCCAGTCTAGACATATGGGTGTTCAGGGCCCATATGCCATGTAACCTCATATGGTAGCAGGGATACCAGTTATGGCCTGCTGCTGTGACTGAATGTGTTGGTATGTGTCCACACCCATCACTGCCATCGACTGTTGTGTGTCTCCTTTGGGAAACATTACAGTAGTATGTTATCTGAACTACTTCCAACAAATAGGTGAGTGCTACTACAGGTGCACAATGACATACCAGAAACATCTGTGCTACACAATAACAGTTGGCACTGCATATCTGGTGTGGGGTGTCCTCCTGGTAGGTGTCCGACATATGCTGTACCATATCTCTGCAGAATGTGTACATATGCCTGATAGATGTAGACCCCCTGCCAGACAAATGTGGACCTCTACACAGAAGTTGGACAATACGTGATGGTTGTCCCCAGTGTATGGGGAATGTGTGTGTGACATGCCACACTCCCGGAACATATCAATGATACATTAATATCTGCTACTTTAGTCATTCCCTTACATCGTATGGTGCCTATGTGCCCACTGCTGCTATGGCTGAGCCTGTGTCTCCCCAATACTACTGCCTATGACCTGCTGTCCTGCAGCAGGGAGTCACCAGGTATGCTATCCATAGGTATGAGGCAATGAGATACAGCTGTGGAATACACATGGACCTAGAAAGAGTACATCAGGAATGTTCATGGACATCAGGACAATCCTTCATATTTCTGACCTAGATGACAGCTTTTATTCTTGTGTTTCAGTTATAGATGAGATTAATGGTTACTGTTACTTAGATACTACATTTGTGAAATGTTCTAGTGATTTTGTTCCATTTTTTTTTGCTTGAAGGTGTGAAGCAATTTTCAGCAATGTTAATTTTTCTTTAGAACATACACATAAAGAATTCATGCAAACTGGGGATTCCTTTGTTTATAATCTATCTAAAGATGAACGGAAAGTTCTTAAAGAAATGGGGAAACAACAAGAACTGATTTTTAAACCTTCAGATAAAGGGAATCATTTAGTAGTGATGCATGCTAAACAATATATGGAAATGTGCATGGAACATCTTAATAATAGTGAAGTATATTCAAAGGTGACATTATGTGAATACCAAAATGCACAAATAAAATTCAGAATTTACTTTTTAAAGGCTATAGACTTGTGTATTTTTCTAAACAAGCTGTAGATAAAAATGATATAATGAAAACAGTTCTATAGCTTATTTTTACTGTTTACATAAGCTTCATAAAAAATATGCAACATCCCCCAGGTAGGCCCATTATTTCTGCTACTAATTATTTCTTACGCAATGTAGACGTATTTCTTCATAGCTATTTATTACCTTATGTCATGAAGTTACCATCTTTTATAAAAGATTCTTTTGATTTTTTAGACAAAATTAAAGATATTGAGTGGACTGAAGAAATGTATTGGGTATCTATTGATGTTAAAAGCTTGTATACTTCTATTCAACACCAATATGGTTTAGAAGCTATTAAGTTTTTCCCAGGAGACAGTCCACTAAGTAATTATGCATTAGAACTAGTTGAATTTTGTCTTACTAATAACTATTTTTGTTTTTGTGGAGATGTTTATGTTCAGAAAATAGGCACTGCCATGGGTGTATATTTTGCCCCTGGTTATGCCATTCGATTTATGGGCCTATATGAGGTGGAATATTTATACAGGCATCAATTTTAAAGAAGTTTTGTTGTTTCATACTATAGATGATTTAGTGTTTTTGTGTAAAGATGGTTTAGCTAATTTTTCTGCCTTTATTAAAGATTTGGATGTTAATAGGTTCCAAATAAAATGTGATGGGCTTCAACAGGGTAATACCATTAGTTTTTTTGGATATAGATTTAACAGGAGTAGTTGGTGAAAAAATTAAAACCAAAATTCATCGCAAGTTTGATAACTGTAATCATTTACTTCACAGATCTAGCTGCCATTCATCTTACTTATTGGATTCTTTACCCTTTGGAGAATTACTTAGAGTTTATAGATTATGTACTGATAATAAGGAATTATATAAAGAAATGTGTACTTCTATAAACATGTTCTTGAAGAGGGGTTATTATTTGAAAGATATCCATAGGGCTTTAGTAAAATTAAAAAAAATAATTCATTAGTAACCAGTAATCAAATTATGAACTATAATAGAAGAAATATTGGTAGTAATTCTAGGAAAGATACGCAAGAATCTAGACAGATGTATATAGTTATTTCCTATAATGTTTTTTCTCATGAACAGGTTAGAATTATAAAGTATTTTGGTCATTGTTATTTAAATTTAAGGAATTTTCTGATTCATTATGCAAATTTCCTATTTTTTCATTTACAAGGGGTAGGAATATACAGGACATCATTGTACACAATAAATTTGTTAAACCAGTGGAAAAGTTATGTAGCACTTTAGTTATGCTTGCCACTAGTGGTTGTACAAAATGCTTAGCATGTAAATATACAATTAATTATTTTAGGTATATTAATGGTGTTTCTTTTAGCCCTAGAGGACATTTTACATGTTTAACATCTAATGTTGTTTGTGCTTTTAGGTGCTCATGCAATCTCTTTTATATAGGTGAAACAAAGAGAAGTTTTAAATTGAGATTGCAGGAGCACATTAGAGACATTAAATTGGAGAGGGTTGTTAGCCCTATTGCAATGCATTTTAAGTTATTTCACAATAGTAACCCAGAGTCCCTGCAAGCCAGCATCTTAGAACAAGTTAATTGGTGTATTGGTGACTCTGAGGTTAAAAATAAAAATCATTTGTTGTATAAAGAAAATATTTACATTTTAAAATATGACACTTTAAGCCCTCATGAGCTTAATACTGAATGTTCATGGAAACTCATGATATAATTTTTTTTTATGAATAATGGGCTTATTGTACTAAATGTTTTTTTTTTAAGAGAACAATTAATTAATTATTTGATTGTTTGATAGATGGTAGTCGATTAATTTGTGTATAAAATGGCACTACTTTTTTCTATAATATACTCCTAGAAGGCATTAGTTGCCGAAGCACTAGAGACTAGAGACATTTGTGAATAAAGTGTTTGCTGGTTTATTTCAGTGTTTCTGCTAGCTGTTTGTCGCATTTTCTTCAATCCTTGAACTAAGCCTGTATGACATTCAGGCACTGAGAGGGGCTCACTGACAGTACATGATGTGATAGCCAGCTGTATTGCCACTACCTACTGTCACTATTGTACAGCAGACATTCCAGTATTAGTGATATGTGAGCTGACCATTGCTGTGGTAACTCTGGAGCCAGAGGTGTGATATATGTCAATCCTGACAGAGCCATACATGATGGCCATAAGTGCTGGACAGCAGAATGACAGTAACATGTCATTACATTAAATGTTGTTGAAACCTACTTTTGAGATTGTTATATCCCATGTCTGCATCCCCCCATCTGCATTCAATTCCATGTGTAATTGTGTGGCATACCTGGTATACTGCTGTATTCCTTTTTGGAAGAAATCAAGTGGTGGTCTCCTAGGAAATGGCAGCCTGTCTTCAAGATGAAGGTGTCAGAGCTGTTTACCATAGGCAGCTGCTTAACTTTTATAGGTAATGCTCAGGAACAGGTGATTGCTTGTGCAGCAATCAGTGAATTCCACTTGCTACTTCCATCCCAAACAGCTGTGTTGTGTTTTCATTAGCCAATGACATGGCAACACAGCACTATAATTAAGGGCTTCATGTAGGCCTTCACCCCTTTTCCTGGCTTGTGAGTAGGATATTATCAAGGTGTGGGAGCTACAGCATAATAAAGGGTATGTAGAGATACTGTTCAATGTATGGATTAATGTGTTATCTCCACAGTACTTTATGCTGTGTGTGCCCATTGTTAACAGGCCTTCAGATTCTGTAGCAGTGTACTGTTTAACAATGTGTGTTGGGGATAGTGAGCTGACAGGCAGATGTGTGTGTCATGCATCCTTTCAATCTAGATGTGCATGCTGCTGCAGTTGATGCTGGTGTATAAGCTGTGTATGTTTGTAAGGGAGACTGGGACACTTGTCCCTGTCACCTGAGAAGTCCCTCACCAATACTTTATGTATGGCTGTGTTGTAGATGCCCTACTCTAGGTGTTTGGGAGGTATGTTAGGTCTGTAGCAGTTAGCCAGACAGACTGCTGCATGTGTAACAAGCCACACCTGCTGGATTCTGGCTAGGACTCCTAATGGGGAGTGTGGCAACACTGGGGTACTGCATGTTTTATGTCAGTGAGGGGGCAGTGTCAGCTCTTGTGTCACAGCATGGCAAGGGTGTGTGTACCCATAACAGTCCAGTTGTGGTATGACCCTCTAGTATGTATGTTAATTAGCAATGTCATCCAGTGAGTGGTAGGGGACATTTAGGACACATATACATATTTGTGACATGTATCCCACCCTTATGGCCTTTGATGTGCTCCTGTGGGTGACTGTGACTGTGTTATCAGCAACCATTCTGCTGGACATTGGAGGGCTCATTTATTTCTATGTTGTATTGACAAGTATGTAAATGTTGTGCAACACATTGGACCATGCGCCTGGACTGTGGGTGTCCTGATGTGAGACATGCTAGGAATGTAACAGATAGAGCTACTAAATCATTATTATGGGAGGTGTATTTGCAGGATATATGTGCTTGCATACTGTGTGTTACACAGGATTGATATAGACATGTGTGTTTGGATGTCTATGGAGTGTGAAACTGACCTGTCTGTCACACGTTTGTAAGGTAAATTTGCACTGACCTGCCAGTACTTCAGCACACAGAATAGGTTTGATGACAACCATGAACTAAGTAGATGTGGACATTCTGCAACAGTTTGTGCAGTTGTCAGGTGTACCTGATATCATAGGCATCATGTACAGCCATCAGCATTTATCTGACTTTGTACTGGGTCAGTGTCTGCATCACAGGCCCAAGTAAGCTGCCATTTATGCTATTATATGTGGAAGTTATGTCACTGGGAATCGGGTTGACTTGGTGCAAACACCAGTAATTCCCCAGAGGTGTGATGCCCTACTGGTGTATTCCACTGAGCTTTGGTTCAGATGTTTCAGGTTTTGGTTTCTATATTTGGCGGAGGTGTATGTCACCCCTATTGTTACATCACTGTGACTTATGATATATGTACAGGAATGGGGGTAATTCCCTACAGCTTAATTGTTGTAGTGGTGTGTTGCTCCAACTGTGGTTCAGAGGGTCCTGGAGTTAATACCTATTAGTGGGGTGTAGTTGTTCCCCTAATGCTACATCATTGTACCGCAAGTTGTAATTTAAAATTTAACTCTAAAGATCCACAGCTGTTTTGGCTTAGTGGTACATTGCTCTGACTTTGATGCAGAGGGTCCTGTGGTATACATTTTCCCTAATGTTACATCACTGCTTACATATGTCTTAAAATAAACACTAGTTACCCACAGCTGATTTAGCATATTGGTGCAATGCTTTGACTTTATTGCAGAGGGTCCTGGGTTCAATAATGTCATGGGGTTATTGTTTCCCTAATATTACATCACTGAACTGCATGATATATTTTAAAATAAACACTAAATGCTGACAGCTGATTTGGCATACTGGTGCAATGCTCTGACTTTGGTGCAGAGGGTCCTGGGTTTGAGGCTTGTCAGGTCTGATTATTTTGTTGCTGCCATTATCGTCACATAGCAAGCTTATTACTGCTTAAATATATACAACAGTATCGTAACTTATTGTTCAGTAATGTTACTTCATTCTTAGGTGCATCTATTTTATTATAGCTCATAAACTTATGCATTTAACTACGTTATCTGTTCCTTTAACTGTAATAGTTTTGGACACCTGTGTGTAACTAGGGATTTTATACTTGGGTCTCCACTGCAAATGGGCTTCTGGTCAAGCTGGACCACCACAGTTAACATATTGTAATATATACAAAACAAATTAAACATTTACATTTCCCTATAACGTATAAAAAGCCAAATGGTCACAATTCGGCCCTTGCACCTAATGTACAAGTGCCAGTGCCCTAATCATTCAGCCAGTGAGGATCTGCTGTTAGACTGCTGTATATACTTCATATTTCATTTAAGCATTGCTGAGCACCATGCCACACTGTGCAAAACCACTCAGCTATGCTTAAACTTGACCTTTTTGATGAACATTAAATGCATCTGGTTTATATTTTTTGATGTCTGGCATGTGTTCCTTGCAAATGTCAATAAGTACATCGGTAAATAAAGTAACATTAATATATAAATGTAAAATTAACATTAATATAAACATGTTTTCCAATGCAGATGCTGAATGGCTTGGTATTAGGCTATAATGCCAACCCTCTACCTGGTGTCATGCATACTTCTCAGGGGTTATGGCACTGTGGCATGTACAGCAATCACAGACCTCACATTGCTCTCACTGCTGCACAACTGCAAGCCATGCTGCACTGTGGTAACACACACACACACACACACACACACACACACACACACACACACACGCACACACGCACACACACACACACACACACACACACACACACACACACACACACACACACACACACACACACTCAAGCCGGTGAGCAACCTGGACTGCCTTGTTAACAGCTCACATGTGTGTCACACACAAGCACCCTGCAGTGGAATGGGCCTAAACCATTTTAGGTGTATCCTGGTCAATTGGTTGGTTAACAGCATATACACCCTTGGGATACCAACTGTGTCACTGTTGGATAGGGACATCAGCTGCTGCCTTGCATACACATGTGCTAACATGTGAGCTAGGCATATGTATGCTCACAGCCTATAGCCTAGTAACCTGAGATGGTACCAGGATTATCAGACATGGCCTGACTGCTGTGACAGACTGTGTTGTTATGTGTCCACAGACATCACTGCCATCAACTGCCAGGTGTCCCCTATGGGCAATGTTACTATAACATGTCATCCAGCCTACATCTAACAAATAGGTGAGGGCTACTACAGGTGCATGTGGACATTACAGGAACATCTGGGGTACACAATAACAGCGAGCATTGCATATGTGGTGTAGGGTGACCACTTCGTAGGTGTCTGACATCTGCAGCACCCAGATGTTTGCAAAATGGGTACATGTGCCTGATAGATGAAGACCCCCCCCGGCAGACAAATGTGTATTCACACACACACACCAGGTGGACAATACGTGATGGTTGTCCACAGAGTTTGGGGAATGTGTGTGTGTGACATAGCAGACCCCTGGGACACAGTAATGGTACATGAATATCTGGTACTCCATCCATTCCCTTACATTGCATGCTCAGTATTTATGCACTACTGCTGAGCCACAGCCAGCATCCCTCAGCTACTAGTACCTATAACATGCTGTCCTGCTGCAGGAGTTCACCAGGTATGTTAGCCATAGTTGTCAGGCATTCAGATACAGGTACACACTGACCTAGCCAGAATATGTCAGGAATGGTCATGGAGACCTGGACAATCTGTGAAATAATCCTGTATGACATTGGTAGATTGAGACGGGCTCAAGGATGGTACATTATGTCATATGCCAGCTGTATCCACTAGTATGTACCATCAGTGTGATGTCCCTGCACTGGCCCAGTAATCAAGGAACCTCTGTCATCACTACTACCACCAGTGAGGGATGTACACAATGGGAGGTTGACATATACACTCATAGTAAAGTACAATTGCCCTTCAGAGCACACAGAGATTAAAGTCAGTCTGGGGATGATTTCTCCCTCTCTCTCCAGATCCCCAGTAAGACTCCCCACTGGCAAAGCTATATGGTTAACATCTCAACAGAGTGCCCAAGGCATAAGATCCATCATACTCTCTGTCCGACCTGTGCTTTGTGTCCCTGCCCAAGTATCTGACACACACACTTTGAGATTTGATTTATGAATCTCACACACACACACACACACACACACACACACACACACACACACACACACACACACACACACACACACACACACACACACATGCACACTCCTGGGAAAGGCTGACACAGGTTTACCAGCTATGGCCCCTTTTGCCTACACTTAAAGTAGTTCCGACTGCCACAATCCAGCTATTTATCAGCTACTGTAAGGCTCTTACCAAAGGGTGATGAACCCTACTGTGTGATGTGCCTATTAGCCAAATGGTAAATGTGACCAAGACCGACCCTATTGGTGTGGGCTATACAGTGTCACTGAATACACATGCAAGTACTCTAAGAGCTTTCTTAGTTCTAGACAGACCAGACACAATTACAAGGTTTACCTATATTTAATAATAACTAATAAAGGAACAAGACAATACTCAATCAATACAGTAACTACAGAGTTCAGACTCATAGGGAATAATTTCAGACAACATTGCAGGACAGTCTGAAATAATTACAGAAAACATCTACAGTAATAGGGTCCTAGGTTCATAGGATGATGGTAGACTATTGATCTGTAGGCCCTTATAGGTCTAGCCAAAACTTTTGCCCATGTTCCTTCAAAATCAGCACCTGTTTCCCCTGTCCAGCAGGGACACAGGTGGAATCCCAGGGGTGTATTTTCTGTTTCACATCCAGTCATCTAGGTTCCTCTTAAAGAGGCTTAGAGAGGTACTCTGCATGACATGGAGAGGGACTCTATTCCACAGTTGGTCACATCTTTGAGACAGAAATCTATCCCACAAACAAGTACTATTCATGTCACAGACCAGGTGTAGGCCTTGTGTGCAGGTTGCACGAGTTTAGTTTGTCTTTCAGGTATGCAGCAACTCCATCATGGCTGGGTCTGACATGGCCTTGTGTGCCAGACAGAGGTCACCTCTGAGGAGTCTGAGTGTTGGGATAGGGCTTTTAGCCTATCTGTATATGGTAGATTTTGAGGGCCTGGATTCTCCTGGTGAGGAACCTCATTCATCTCTCCAGCTGCTGCATGTGCTTTGCGAGGCACACACTGAATGGGGCATTGTACACAATAATGAGCCACTCAATAATGAGCCTTATAAGGGAAGAATACAAGGATGTTATGAACTCCTTGCCCCTGGATGAGATACCCTTACTTATGAGGTGGGCCATGTAGGAAGCTTTCCATACAATGGAAGCAACATGGTGGTCAAAAGTCAGGTTACTATCAATTTGGGTGCCCAAATCCCTCGCAACTGCCTGCATGCTTAAGACATTGTTATTAATGTAATAATTTGTGTGGACATCACTCTCCCTAAAGGGGATGACGATGCATTCTTTTGTATTCAGCTTGAGGAAATGTTTCTGACACCAGTCATTTGTTTGGGTGAGACACTCTTGGAGGATGTCCACATCACTAGGGGAATTGATGACTGCTCCCAGCTTGCAGTTATCTGCAAACTTGTTCAGCCATAGCCCACTGGTTTTGGTCTGTACCTCAGAAAAATATATCCCACATAACAGAGGCCCCAAGAATAAATTGTGGGGTACGCCACTCAATACAGATCTCCTGCTTGAGATGGCTTCCCCTATTTTGACTAGGTGGGTAATATCCATGAGACAGTTAGCTGCCCATCTGGTAACATAAAGGTTGATGCCTAGTTGAGAGAGTTTATCTATTATGCTCAAGTGGGGAATAGTGTCACAGGCAATCGCCAGGTCAAGGTAGGCGGTGTGCACTGTCTTCCCCTCATCCATGGCTTTGGTGACTGTCTCAAAAATGTTGACCAAATGTAACAGATATGACCTCCCCTTCACAAAGCCAAACTGTGTGGGATCAAGTGTTTGGAGGCTGACAATGTCCTTGTTAATGAGGTCCATGATAATCCATTCCATGGCCTTGCAGATCAGGCTAGTCTGCTGGGTCTATAATGTCCCAGATTGGTGGACGCTCCACCTTTGTCTAAAGGGATGATAGTGGCTGTCCTCCACTCAGCTGAGACAAAGCCGGTAGTCAGGCTTTGGTTGAATAAGGCACCTAATGCTGCTGCAAGTTCCTGCCTGAGTTCATGTAGGATGCAGCCAGGGATGCTATTGTGTCCCATGGGGGCTGTATATTTTGCCTTTGAGAAACCAGTGATGGCGTGATTCCTAGATATAAAGGGAAGGGGGCAGGTACTGGGGATGTCCTGATTTACTGATTGGGGGACAGAGGGATGACATTTTTGCTGAATCTGTCACAGGTTTGCTATATCTATGCATTTGTATATGTGGTGTCCTTGACCACCAGTTGTAAACAAATCTGGGTGCTACCTTTGAGATTACAGACATATGTGAAGAAGGCCTTATGATTGTCTCTAGTACATGTGGCCAATCTGGACTTGAAGTTTGCTTTGGAAGATTTCACTAGTGCTCTTATATGCTTGTTTAGGCTAAGGAGAGATTGCTTCTAATTGGGCACCTGCTCCTTCTTGGTCCTGGACAGCACTTTTTTCTTTTGTTATAAAGTTTCTTTATTGCAGATGTCCAATAGACAGGTTTACTCTTCCTTACGTAGGATGATTTAGTCCTGTCAGGTATTCCTGATTCCATGCATCTATCTAAATGTTTGTATAGTAATTTGGTATAATTTTGGATACTGGTGCCAGTTCCTAGAGAGAAGGAGGGTGCTGTGAAGCTGTTCATACGATCCCTCAGGAGGCTATAATCAGCTTTGGAAAAGTTTTCTTGTTTGGCTCTAGCTAGAGGGGGGGTCATGGGAGATGGTGACTTCAAACATGACCACTTTATGGTCTGATCTTACAAGGGAGGATGATACTGCATGGATGCTGCAGTGGTTACTCATGTTGATTAATACCAAGTCCAGGATATTATCACTTCTTGTGGGGGTATTGACTAGCTGTTCCAAAGCATTTACATTGACAAAATCAATGAATCTCTGGCCATTTGTTTTCTGGCATGAGTAGTACTTCCAGTCTATGTTTGCGTATCTAAAGTCACCCAGGATCAGGGTAAAGGGTTGAATCTGGGTAGATTTAAACAGGTCTAGATAGGCAGTTTGGGCATCTTGAGTCAGAGTTGGGGGCTGGTAGCTAGCTATGATTTGTACAGAGGTCTTGTCCATGGCTAACTGCACCTGGAGTCTCTCCTGTGCATCATACATTTTGACCAACCTGGAGGTGTTATGTCTTTAATATATATTGAAACTCCACCTCCTTTGACTTTACTACCCACAGTTTGGGTTCTGAATGTATAATAGGATAAGTAACTAGGTACGGCTGGGGTACTCTCCTCAGCTTTGAACCAGGTTTCTGTGACTGCACAGATGTCAGCATTTTCCATGGTTAAGAGTGTTTGCAATGAGGGCAGTTTCATGTTTAGACACCTAGCATTTAGTAGCATGACCTTTAATTGTGGTTTTGTTGCAATTATGTTGGTAGTTTTAGCCTCATCACTTTTCCTGCCAGTATTCCCACTTGTGTGGTTTAAATAAGGCCCTATTCCCACCTTTTGCCATCATTGGACCATTTTCAAAAATCCTGAGCCAAGCTGAGCAGTGCACAAGCCCACTAATCTGAGCTGAGCAGTGCTTAAGGTAGCAAATGCTGAGCAGTGCTTAGCAGTGTGCAACTCTGCTTAGCTGAGCTGAATACTACTTAGAATGGGACCTCTTAGCAATGCTCAAGCCAGCTAAGCAGAGTATTGCTCAGACAGTCCTGTTTAAGCATTGCTTAGCTTGGCTTAGCAGTGCTTAGCAAAACTGAGCTAAGGGCAAACAAATGTTTTCATTTAAAAATAAGTCAGAATTGAATATTAATTATTCATTACTGATACATTATTATTAAGTATATATATTTTTACTTAGGCAATAACTGACAATGTCAGTGTGGTATATTAAGATTTACCCATGGTTATTGTGTTTTAATCACAAGGGCAAAGCCCAAGAGATTAAATAAAGGCAACAGTGGGTAAATCTTACTATACCACAACTACAGGGTCAGTTATTGCTATTATACAATGACATTATTTAAGAGAAAATATTTACTTTTCTTAAATGAATGTCTTTGTATACTAGTGCAGTGTTGTCCTTCCATATTTTTTCAGTATCTGGGGGCTTTTTCTGATATACTGCACATGCATATGGATCTTGCATTCCCACACACACCCAGTACATCAGTGCTTTGCAAAGGAAGCAACGCAGAAAAGAAGGTCTCCATTGCTTCATTTTTGTTTTCTATTTTTTTTTTTGATATATGCAAAAATAAGATGTCAGACAGTTTAGGGGGAGGAGAGAGAGAGAATGGAAGAAATACAAAGAAAATCAGGTACATGTCTTCAGTTTTGAATAACATACCTGATTTCCTAGTATTTTCCACATCCTTTCTCTCTGCTATGTCCAGAGTCCGGATTGCATTTTTTTTCTTCTTTTTGTTACAAAAAATATAAGATTACAGTATATAGCAGTGGAATAGAGTCAGGGCAACCAGACCTTTTTTCCACTGGTATATACTAGGATTTACAACAGGCATGCTGATTAGGCTGAACAATCAGCATGATCATTTTGAACTATCAGTGACCAGTCACTGTAAAATTTACATGACCTCCCCCTATGTGCTTTCATTATATTACCTTGGAGTGTGACTGTACTGTATGGGACACGTGTTTAAATGTGGGTTTTCAACTTAGAGCTCCACTGGCTCTAGTAATTTGGACCAGCTACACTACCCTGGTTAACAAATATTAATTACTACATCATTAAATAAAATTTTAAAAAAATTATAAAACTGCTTTCTCATGTAAAAGTTAAATGCCCTGTCTTGGCATTCAAGCCATGCACCTACTACATTACAAGCTGTGATTCTAACCACTAAGCTAACAAAGCTAGATTTCAGCTATACATTTGTATGTAGCTTCTTCTATAGCTGAAATTTGGACAGCTCCGTTAGCTAAGGGAGCTGTCCAAATTTCATCTAAACATTTGTATATAACTTCTTCTTCTATAGCTGAAAATTTGGACAGCACTGTTAGCTAATGGAGCTGTCCAGAATTTCAGCTATAGATGAAGCTATATACAAATGTATAGCCAAAACTAGTGCAGCTGTGTTAGCTTAGGGGTTAAAGTCATAGCTGGTCATGTAGTAGGTGCAAGCTTGGGTATTTAGCTTCTATATGGGAAAGCAGTTTTTTTTTTATTTTATCTAATTATGTCTTACGGCATTTTCACAATGCAGGGGATGTGTCACAGTAACTGTCACACACCCCCTGCATTGATTTCAGTACTTAGTTATTTTAGTGCCCATAGACACTGTTTTGTTTTGTAAAGTGCCATACAGCACTTTGTCAGTGTAGGGGGTGTGTTACAGCTCTGCAGGCACTGTAATACACCTCATAGCACTCATTCAGTGTCCATGTCTGCAGATCCATCTCAGTAGCACGCCTTCATTAATATGTAAGGCACACTGCAGAGAAGAGGATGTGGACACGGACACCATTCGCTCCATGTAGGAATAACACTATTCCTACACAGAGTTTACTGAATCCTGGGGTATGTGTTTGCTTGATGTATAGATAATTATAATGTATTAACAGGATATCAGCCACAGGAGCATCATAATAGTAAATGCAGACCTCGCGGCAAGTAGCAGAGCATGTTTATGCTCAAATATTTTGCAGATTTTTAGCTGAAATATGGTAGTTGGAGCACAGGCTGACTGGTGATTCTGGAGGTGAAAGCTTGAGGAAATTATTCGCTTTTTGATGTCACTTTTGCGGTAAGTAGCAGAACACGTATATGCTCAAATATTTTGTTGATTTTAGCTGAAATATGGTAGTTGGAGTACAGGTTAATTGGTTATTCTAGAGTTGAAGGCTTGATGGAATTACATGCTTTTTGATGTCACTTTTGCAGTAAGTAGTTGGGTTTTAAGTTCCGACCGTTAGCCTTTGCTCATCACCGAGCATTAAGAAGGCTGGTCACTGATGGCTGCCCAGGTTTGCAAAGTGTTAACAGTTAACAACGAACCTTGCTGATAGCTTGTCTTCATTTTCGTGTCATGTCCTCTTTCTTATGTTTACCTTTTTCTTGCTCTTTGACATTGTTGCTATTTTAAATGGTTTAATACACTTTTTCTCTTACTACTTGACTTCAACTTTTTTAATATATAGCACTCATTACCCTCTCCTACTTCTGTATTTCTTTGCCCTCCATTCATTCACTTATTAGCTTACATTCAGAAAAGCTACCAGGTTTCAGTGGTTGCACTTCTTCTAGGATAAAATAACTTTTTATCTCTTAAATGATGGTTGCACAGGATTGCAAAGTGTTAACAGTTAACTAATGACCTTGCTACTGGTTTATCTTCATGTTCATGTCATGCTCCCTTTCCTATGTTTAACGTTTATCTAAGTATGTTAGCATTTGCAGTCTTGCTCTGTCTTTAGGGGATTTCATTCTCTTAAAGAATGTCTATGTGAACAGTGAACACAAAGTCACATTAATCACAAAACTCCCTCTTACTGAACCCAAAGTCACAATACTCACAATACTCCCCCTTACTGAACACAAAGTCACAATACTCACAGTACTCTCCATTACTCAGCATGCTCCTTGATGGCTATTTACAGTCTGCAGAAGCAACAATCTAATGTAAAACAATCCTTAATTTCCTTATGAGCTGAACTCTTTTCCTCATTTCTCCTAATGTTACGGAACTTAATTCAACGTAGCACATTTTCTTTAAAATGAACTTACTGGATTTTAGCCAACACTGAGTAATGCGCAGACAAAAATATTTATGTTACATAGCTTGAACATTGTCTCCCTTTTTTAGAATTAGGCAGCTCTAAATATATTAACATCCTACAGAAAAACAGTCAACAAAATATTCTCCTTAATTAATCAATTTCTTCTCCTGTAGAATACACCATTATAAGCTATGAAATTCTACCAGTATTAACAACCTCTTAGCTATTACTAGCTCCTTTCCCTAAACTTCTGCACTCTATTTGCTTTATTTATCTCCACAAGTAATTACTGGTCTCTGTTTAGCACTGAGTATCCTGCTTAGATCTCCTCTTACCTTAACCTGCATCAAAAGAGTTTGATTTAAACTGATTCATGTAGGGAACTCTCTACTTTCAAAATAAAGAAATAAAGTACTCCAACTTTTTCTTCATTCAAATACTTCTTAAAAATAGCATTGCTTTAACCTAATAGAATGCTACAGGTGTCATAAATTACCATAGCAAAAGAACTAACACTGATGATTCACCTGTCTAGTTTGATCTAAAACCATTCCAAATTAAATCACTGTGCATGCCTGTAAATACTGTATGCATTTTATTCAGTAGGTTAATTCTGGCCCATTATTGCTTTTCTAAATGTTGTTAACATTTGTTTGACTAAGTGCATCTGTTAGCATTGTTCTTTAACTACTATTAACATGTTATCTTGACACTTGTCTATTATTTGTTCTTGCAACTTGCTTTGTTACTTTGTTTTGAAATGTATTTGCTACTGAAGTCATACTGTTTTCTGGCTTAGTTCATGGATGAAAAGGGTCATGTATGCAGTCCATGTACCTGGTTAGCAAATGTATTAACAAATAATCAGTTTTAAAAAAAGAGTAGGATGATTGATGAAGTGAAGGAGGTAGTGTGAATAGAAAAAAGTTAAAAGCCAGAATGGACACTGAAACCAAAGTTCTGGTTTAACATGGTATTCTGAATGTGGCTGGCTAATTTCATGGACAAATGTGTATTGTCCTAGAATAATTTATTCCATGCTCAGATATAGATGTGATGCTTTTGACTGACATCAGGCTGTAGTCACTTTGTAAAATGGACAAATTCTATTTAAATATTGATGGATAGAGAAAATGGGGGACTAAAAAGTGAAGAAAGAACGTTTGCAAAAAAGGGTTCCGCTTCCCTTATACAAAAAGCCAGGATTACTGTCTTGGATTTTTACAAATGAGAATAGAGGTGTTCATTTAATGTAACTGCATATTCCTTTAAACAAAGTAGAATAAGCACAGATGTATTACCTTTCATAAAAAAGGTGTTTCTGGCAGCAGCCATGTTTATTTATTAAGCATTTATTAAGTGGGACAGAGCACTGATAACATATGGCTAATTTTAGTCTCAGTCTGCAGAGGGGATCATACAAGTACAAAATACATAAATTGGGTAAACAATTAACAAAGTATAATATAGCATGGGAGATGATGACATCAATGGCTGGTAGTATTAACAGAAGATAATGAAATGTTTTCACAAATTTCACTTGTAGGAGAGAAAGAGAGAGAGAAAGAAGTTCTGCAGGTAATAGAGTGAAGATTGAAAGAAGAAGAAAAGGTAAAGGAGTAGCGAGGAAAGGGAAATGAGTAAAGACTGTTAAGCAAACAATAATGCCCAAAAGGACCGGAGTTGTCTGGGAAGTAGTAACCCCACAATGGTTTTGTGAGGCCCAATGATTAAGGTAGAGGCTGTTCCACTGGTGGAAGGGCCATTATTTCCCTTATAATGCCCATATTGGAGGGCATTATTGTGCTTAGGTAATGACTATCAATTAAATTTATTTTTTATTTGATTGTTTTAATTAGTATATCCTTTTTTGATTTAAAACACTTCCTCTGCTTAATGATTCAGACTGGCTGTAGCACATGCAATTGTTGATGGAGGAAGTGTTTTAAATCCAAAATATAACTATTTTATGTCCACACACACACACACATGCACACACACGCACACACACACACACACACACACACACACACACACACACACACACACACACACACACACTCACTAAAATGTGCCTAGCAATTGCAATTACACTCACTTCAGATAGGTCATTGTGATCAAAGGAAAAAATGATGCAGTGTGAAGCATCACAACCACCACCACCCCACCCCCACACACACATGCCTCTTAATTGCCCCTAATTTTGCATTTAGTAAGCATAAAAATGGCAGTCATTTACTTTTTTTCAGCTTATGCTTCACTGTAGCTTGATATGCTGCCATGGAGTGGCAGGCTTGCTTTTTTATCAGGTGATAGCTATACATTTAAACCCTGTTGGATAACATTCATTCTCCAGTAGAGTGGTAATTTACATTTTGCTCATTATCTAAACTGTGCTAGTGATGCAGAAATAGGAGGGGAGGAGATTAGGTGATGTGACTGGTGAGTGACACTCGTATTTAGCACTTAGCCGGAGATTGTCTTTTACTTGAGATTGAAATATAGACTAATAGGCAGTGTCCTTGATGTTGGAGGGGGCAGATTCCCATAATATGAGGACAAGTAGAAAAAAAGTGGTGGTTTGTGCAGCAGAGTGTGTATTAACATGGTTGCAATGTGGGTTCAGATTGTGTTGTTGGCGGCTGGAGAGACTGCTTTGTTGTTTAGTAACTTGAAAAATGTGGTCTTACTATTATAAGATTATTCTCAGTTTTACTGGTAACTACTTGGTTCTCTCTGTTGTTTTGCACTTTTGTTCCTCCTTGGTGTGGTTATGAATCTGCTTATTTTATCAATGACAATTTTGATGATCATGGAGTTATACTTTGATACAGATGCTACTAAGAAAATGCCAAATTACAACTGGCTTAAGAAAATGTCTTTTTCCATGGCTGTCATAGTTGATTTGGTAAGAAAAGAAGAGATTTTGTTAGCCCCACAAAAAGGGTTGTGGATCTTTTCCCTTATGTTATTGGGGTGGATAGGATGTCTAGGTATATGAAAGAGTCAGTGTTTTTATGGATGTGCTTTTGTGGTCCATGATTTGTAATAAAGTTTGTGTGATAAGTATTTGCTTAACATCAAAGAGTATGCTTTTTTGTTGCTTGTTTTGGTGGAGTTGACAAGTCTTTTGTTATGGAGCCATTTGGATACATTAGAGGACGTAATTTTGTGACTCTTTTTGAACTATATTGAAGGAGTGATTTATGAAGAATAAAACCATTTCATCATTGCATAACAGAATGGGAAGGTAGGATAGATCATGGGGTAGTTTTCTGATGAAAATAGAGAAGAGGAGTAGAGATCAGTTTGAACCTTGATATACACCTTTTAGAAGCTTAGTTGTATGAGATAGTCAGAAGTGGTGGTTGGTTAGACAGTTATGAAACCAGGGAAGGGTGTCTGGGCTAACATCAATTTATCCAAGATGCTGTAATAGAATGCTGTCACCAACTACATCAAAAGCGTTCTTAACGGTTTATGAAGATATTATCTAGCAGGTGACTTTGTCCATGTCTAATTGGATTTCTTCTGTGAGAGTTTAGAGGTCTGTTCATATGTTTTGACCTGACCAGAAGCCATGCTGCTTGTGAGAAAGAGGTTTTAAGTGGTTATTTATTCAGTTACCTCTAAGTAGATTATTTTTTTCTACAAGTATCCCAAGGAAAGGCAGAACTGAGCTCAGTCTGTAATTAGGTGTTTTGCTGGGGCATGCTTGTTTGGGAAACAATGTAATTACACCCATTTCACAAATGATGGGACACTATGTTTTGTGTTAGACAGAGGATGAGTATGCGTTTGACAGGTATTGTGAGGATGTTTCTATAGTGCTAAATAAACTGGGGAAGAGTCCATCTGAACCTCTTGGACTCTATTTGTTGTAGTATGAGTTATAACTCTTTAGTTGTGATATGTTTAAATTGAAGAAGGACAATATAGGGAAGTGGTTCCTGGGGTGGGCTTGTTGTGGATGTACTGCTGTTGTGAAAGGGTAAATTAGTAAATTCTGTGAGGAAGTCTGCTGGTGAGAATCAGTTTATTGAATTAAGTTTATTCGGTTGCACTTGCCTACGAGTTATATGATTAACTTTTTACAAAATTATTTAGGGGTATTAATTAGGGAGTTTTGCACTTTTTTCATGAGCTGAATTGCATGTCATCCAATTGCCTGTTTAGCTAGGTTTCTTAAGCTGAGTGTAGTGATTTTTATTCGAAAGGAGTGGGTCTGATTTCCATTTGTGCTATGTTTTGTCTCTCAGTTGTAACAAAGATTTAAGTTCAGGTACTATTCATTCATCTAATTTTGATTTCCATAAATAAAACTAGAAATCATTGGAAAGCAAGAGTTTTGTAGACTTAAAAGTGTATTTGCTAATATATCATAGGGTTAGATTGGGATTATTTTCTTTCAAGATGAATGACCAGTCTAGATTTGAGATTAGTTGTTTATGTTTGCTTAAGTTTGATGGTAATTTCGAGTGAAAAATGAATAGCTTTGCAGGAATTTTTAAGGGGCTGTATGTATGGAGCAAGTGACTGGGTTCTGGTTACTGTCAATGTTAGAGATAAGTAATGTGCTGGCAGTGATGATAAGGTCTTGAAGAGAGCAATTGCCAGTAGTGAGCTTAGGCCTTATGAGTTGTTGTACTGGCTATTTAAGATTGTAGTTAGTTAAAATATCTGTGATGCCACTGCAAATGGGACTGAGCATGTTTAGACAGAAATCATCTGTGATTATAAGGTTGTTAATACATGCTTGAGTAGGAGGTAAGGCCACAGGTATTGTGTTTGAATTTGTCAGGTATTGCTGGGGGTGAGAGGTAGGCAACTGCAAGATACAAGTGAGGATTTGGATTAGTAACCAGTTAGGGAGGACATATACGGATGCATTACCTGGAGCTAATAGCTGTTCTTTAAGGTATTTTTATATAGGACTAGGGTGCCTCTACTGGGTTTTTGTCTATATCTAGTGTCTAAATAGTACTTATATTGTTAGAAGAAGTGATATAGGTGTGGGTTGTTCTTTTGATCTATGAGTCAATGTTTGGGACTGTGTTGAGACAGTAAAGCACTTAGTTGGTCTATCTTGTTGGATGAGCTTTGTACACTTATTAGGAGACATGATAGGCATGGTAGACTTGGGTTAAATTCTATTTTACCTCTTAGTGGCAGCATAAAAATGAAGGAGGTAAATTTACAGACATGATGGGGTTTTTTTTTGTTTTATTTCATTGTAGTTTGATGAGGGTTGGAGATAGATAAGCAGAAGACAGATTAAAAGTGTATCATAATAAGCTGTTGTAAAGTGTGGGTTGGAGGAGTTATTAGAGAAGCTGTGATGCATTGTATGGTTGATTTGTAATGTTGTTGTAGTAGAGATAGGCAGAGGTGGACAGTGAGATTTGTAATAGCAAAAAACAGTTAAGTAATGCAATTAGAGTCTAAAATGGTATCTAAGGTTTGGGTGCTGTAAACTAGCTACATTAGTAACCCCATGTAGTGGATCACAGGTATCTGCATTTGCAGTCACAAGTTAGAAAACAATACAAGTTTTCCTTATTATATTTCCACTTAATGACTATTAGGTGAGTGATCTGCTACACAAAGGCTGCAGCTAGGAGTACAAATTATTTCCTGTACCTAGCCAAGCAATACCCCCAAGTTATTATATTACTTAAATGTGTAGTGTCACTATAGTATGGGCTTGTGGTGTTACAAGTGACACTTGCAGTGCCTGAAGTGAGAAATTCTGAAACTTGCTATTGCAACTTTAAAGCAATTAAAGCAATTGACCCAGGAGTGACTCGCCCCCTATACTGCTGAGCAAGGGGTTCTGAATTTCTATACCACTGCAAGAGTCCTCTGTTTTTAGTAAACCAACCTATTCCAACATTTTTTTTACATTTTTACAGTAATCATCCCTACTGGCAAAATAAATACTTGGTCAGGGGTCAGATGATTAGGCTGTCAAGGTTGGTTACAGAGGATGAATTACTATTTTAAGAGCTCTCCTTATTAAAAGAGATGTTGAAGGAGAGGAGTTACCCCTTTAAACTATTAAAGGATCAGGAAGATTTTGTTCTTAGGGGTAGATCTTTGCATTATCCTTCAACTTTAAGGCATCCAGATTTTCAGTCTGAGGTGACGAGGAAAGTTTTAGAAATAGAAGAAAAATGAAAAATACGGGAAACAGTTCCAATAACCATACAATATTAAAACCCTTCTACAAACTATATTCACACATTTTAATTGACTCATGGGATTTACTCAGTAAAATAAATCAGATACCATTTCAGGCCCAATATACATTTTTAACTATTGATGTTAGAGATTTATTTTCTGTGATTCCACATGACACTGGCTTGGAATGGTTTGAAGCTATGCTTATTGAATTTAAATTCCTTAACAACAATGAGTTTAGATTGGTGTTGGAAAATATTGAAATAGTTCTTAAAAACAATTTTATTTATTTTCAAGGCGATATTTTCCACCAACTAGATGGTGTTGCAATGGGGGCAGCATGCGCCCCCATATTTGCTAATATAGTTATGCTTTATTGGGAACAACATTTTGTATTTAATTCCCCCTTTATGGAAAATATTGTTCAATATTTCCGCTTCCTGGACAATATATTAATAATATGGAAAGGGACACAGGAAGATATACCGAAAATCATGGAACATCTAAATAACTCAACTTCATTTCTTTGTTTTACACATGAGGACAGCACGGAAGAGACACATTTTTTAGATGTAACTATAATAAAAGATAATATTAGAAATAAATATACATCAAGGATTTTTAGAAAGAAGTGTTTTTCCAACTCCTACCTCCACTATAATAGTTGTCATCCCCCATTACAAAAGAAAAACATTATTAAAGGACAAATGGTTAGAGTGGCCAGAATGACCTCTAACTATTTTGATTTTATTAATGAAATGGACTATGTACACAAACTATTTTCAGAAAGAGGCTACCCAGATTCTATCATTCTTCCTTTAAAGGAAGACGTGATAAGGGAGTGGGGGAAAAAATATGTACCTTTGTTAAATATGGAGACCAATATAGTAAGTAATTCCTTAGACTATATTCCAGATATCATTGGGACTAGCACCTCAAACACCACAACGCACCAAAATACACCTTTTTTTGTCATGACCTACAATGTTAATACATACTCAATAAGAAAACTTATAAATAAGACATGGGATATTTTCAAAACCATGCCTAATAGACTGGAAATTTTTAACAGACAGATTACTTATAGTTTTAGGAGAGGTCCCAATCTAAAAAAACTTGTATGAAATGAACAAACAGGACAAAGATGAAAATAAAAAGGGTATTTTTCATTGTGGGATATGTTCCCAATGTACATTTATTACAAATACAGAGGAACTAATGCTACCTTCTATCCCTATGACATTTAAAAGCAAACACTATTACACTTGTTATACTAGTGGGGTAGTATATTTAGCCTACTGTACCTCATGTTGGGAATACTATGTAGGTAAGACAGAGAGACATCTGAGACAAAGAATATATGAGCATATGTATGATGTAAACAGAAAAAAGGAAACAAATGCTCTATATAGACACACACTTATTTGCTTGGGAGCTAACTTTAAGTTTTGGATACTTGAAATGATACCCAAGAATAGTAGTGGAGGAGACTGGGAAACACAACTCCACTATAGAGAATTGATCTGGCAACTCCGCTTGGATTCTAATACACCCCCAGGAATGAATGACCATGCGTCACTACTACTAGCCCTAAAATTGAGGGCTAATAGGGTAAAAACAAAAAACAAAAAATAAAATACAATTAAGAACAAGATACAAAGTATAAACATATATTCTTATAACACCCTTATTATACAATACTATTATTATGTATACTATCCATCATACACCTATTTTTCCACTATTTTTCCACTAACTTATTCATTCATTCATTTATTTATACTTTTGACCATTCATTGTTTCATAAAAATTTTCTATATGAGATTTAATATGAGATTTTAAATGAGTTTTTATATGAGAATTTTTGATAAGTTTTTTTTAACTTTATTATGTAAACTAACGTATACAAAACATATAGTTAAACTTATGGATACATTTTTTTCATGAACTATAACTATATATATTTTTTTCATGAACTATTTATTGTATCATCTTACAAATTAATGTGACATTTATTGTTAATTATTTAGATACACACATCAACAATATATATGCGTATTTATGTGTCATTTTAACTTTTTGTAACCTATTTTAAATTTGAAACTTTAAGGCAACATTAATTGTTATTAATTGTTTTAAATTATCAAATTACTGAATTAACCAACAAGAAGACGTATAAAAGCCCTTGTGTAGCAATAACATTCATTCTGATGAAGTTTCCGGTCAGGAAATGAAAGCGCTTAATCGACTTGTATTGTTTTTGTTTGTTCAATAAATTATTTTTTACTACGGACCGCAGATTCTTGCGAGAGGATTATTTTCAACACTACTGTGAGACTGCCTTTATCGGTTTCCTGTACGCGGGGAATTTTGTAGTGTTTAAAAGTTTTAGAAATAATATTAGTTGTATATTAACCTATGGTGCATATTCCCCATTGTAAAACAGATTATTTAAAAGAACTGCCAAGTTGTATTTGGGGCATTTGAACTAACAGAGTTTGGGTACATCTCTGAAATTTGTTTTTAGAAGAGATATGAACACAAAGAATCTAGAAGAATCTACTTGAGAAGAACAAAAAAGGAATAATGAAAAAAACAAGGGAAAATGAGAAAGTGTGGTGCCTGTAGAGATTCTAGATATATTAATGAGACTACATATATTATAACAGGAGGCAACCACCAAAGGATCTTCCCCATATTGGGCAACTTTGACTGTAATATGAAGGGAGTGATTTACATCACCACCTGTTTGACTTCTGCATCTTATTTTATACGGAAGACTGAAAGTGCCCTTAAAAAAGAATATATCTAAGAATATATATTTGTTCTATAAGGGAAAAAAGATAGTACACATGCCCTATGTAGACATTCTATAAATTGTTCTTACTTCAAAAAGTTTTTATTTTGTATTCGGGAGAAAGTAGCTGTAAATGGGGGGGGGAGATAGGTCATACATTTTGGAATATAGAGAGATGTACTGGCAAATATTAATAAATTCCACCCAACCCCCTGGCCTGGAGTAAATGACAGAATTTCAATAAGTAGCCTTCTGAAATCTGATATTGTTTAAGAGGCATGGACTATTATTACTACACTATTAATACATTCCTTATTGGATGTTTTTACATGAATAGGAAGAAAAGGTTTTTCACCAGTTTTAACTGTATTTCTGCATATGCACATTACTAAGTTTTATGTTTATTAATTAGATTTAAACAAAATGGAATTGTTTTTTATGTAGTTCCTTTAAGAAGGAAGATAAGTATTCAAATTAATTAATTTAGGACTGCGATATGTTTCTTAATCATTTATAAAGGAAGTGGGGTATTGTGTGTTTTATCTGATGAAGTTCCGTGATTTCTAATAAAGGAGTGAAAATGCTTATTTAAAGTTATTGCTTCCATGGTGGTTAGCTCTGCTCTAGATGCTGTTTTTTTGTTTTTATGTTTTTTTACTACTTATGGAATGTGAAAAGCTAGGCAACACAATTATGCATGCAATGCATCTTTGCTACAGAGTCCTTAAATGTAACATTGATTGCTGGTTGTAGTAGTTTTTGTATATTTGATGGTAATCTTGTTTGACAGGAAACTACAAAATTCCAAAGTGAGCACTTTTAATGGCTACAGTGGTTAAGTATTGTAGGAAGAAACATGGAACCCTTCAGATGCTGTGAGACAATTTCAATCGTTGCTCCAATGAACAAAAATAAGAGGCAATACAGAAACAACTGTGAGATTTGTAAAGTTCAGCCGAAAATCAGCATATAGTGGAATTGAAGTATGATGAAAACAGAAAGGAATGAGAGATATGCCTTTGTTTAGGGGAGTGTAGGAAATTGTTTTGTTAGGGTTTGCAGGATAAGGAAAGCAAAGTACAGTTTGTGGAAAGATCTATGGGTTAAAATATACTGGATTTTTATTATTCATAAGTAAAAAAGAAAGGTGGTTCCTGTTATATCTGTGATGCTAGAGGTAGGATAAATCACTTAGTTCTCAGAATTCACTTAACGCATTACAGTCAAGTGCACCTACAGGTATTTCTGCAGTTAACTCCTATTGATGCCTCTAGGTGTCAAATATTGCTTGTTCATATTTGCATTAATAATTTCAAAACCATGCTACCTACAAGGTATCAGCAGATTTCATGTTAAAGCATATATAATGGCAAACAAAACTGTATAGCTAATCGATAAACCACAGCAAACAGGATGTAGCACCCTATATAATTTATGACCCATCCACTTAATTGAATATATAACTTTCTCACTGTTACAAGCAAAACTCTCATTTGTTTCAAAATTTTTATCATAATTTTATAAAACCTCAAAACTAACAAACTACAGATACTACACTTCCCACTACATAATCTTTTTTTTTTTTTTTTCCTTTTTATATGGAATAGGATTTCATAATAGATAAATACTGTGTATAATTCATCATAACTAACTTCCCGCCTTTTGTCCGAGAGTTAAAATACATGTTCATTCCTTCTACTAGTTTTAATTGCCTGCCATTCCATTTTATTTAAATTATTATACTATTTTTTTTTTTTTTTTTTATTATAAAAATATCATAAATTATTTGTACATTATGATTTTAATTGATTTATCTAAGCACTGTATCACATCTCAAAATAAAAAAAAAACAAAAATTTTTTTTAACTTTATTATCAGTGTTTAACTTATACAGTTAATTTTTATATATCATCACAAAACTGTATAGCTATTTCACCTTTGTCTAATGCAGCTAAAGTGATAATGAATTTTATTTGTATATTGTTTATTTATTTACCTATTTATTTACAGTTTGTTTACCAGGATAGTCCATTGGGCCAAAAGAGACCATTTTTAATGGAGTCCTGGGGAGAAAAGCTCCAACATGGTTAAAAATTAGACAATATACCAACAAAAGATATTACATATTTTTAAAACATAATAGTATACAAAAAAATGAACATCTTATTACAAAAAAGAAAATCTTTTTTTAAACATATAATGGTGTAGCATTGTATTGTAATAATTTTCATATTTCTCTAAATATCTCAGTATTCAGATAACACAGACAGAACTGCATAACCTCATATGAAAGATCACAGCTGTATGAAGAAAATCCTGCTGGCAGTATGTATCTTCCTTGAACAGTTACCGAGATATCATAAGCTGTGTATACAACATTACAAAATTAATATTCACAGCATATTTTGTCTTATAAAATCTAGTTTAAAGCATCAACTGAATGAATGTTACCAATATAAAGATTAATTTATCCTGAATAATTTGCCATTTATACTTTTTTGTAACATTTATGGTTTCAGAGATGTAAATATTTGAACTATAAGGTGATAACTTCATTTTTTCAAAGGCTCAAGCCACACCATCTGGAAGTTAAAGGTACCCACTCAAAAGAGCTGTTCTGATGGGAGTGAGTTAATATGACTTATGATAAATTCACAGCTGCAGATGATAAATTTAAGAGATTGTGGTCAATTCATAGGTTCATGTGTTATTTGGCATTTGATTGGAAAGATTATTTGATGTTTGACTACAGTAATTCAAACTACATGATACCTTTCTATAAATGACTATAAGGGGAGATCAGGTGGAACTTATGGGTAATCATCCATTTGTCCAGGTAGTGCTTTGAGAGAGTGAGGGAGAGGTGTGTCTTTTCACATGCAAAGGGATTGAATCCAATCCAAGCAGAATTTTCTGAGTGAGGTATCAACCTCTCCAGCAGGCTCTGTTTTTGCTATAGTGAAGGTTAATGTCTTTTTTATAACTGTTCATGGTATTCCCGGTTTTGCAAATGTGGAAGAATCAATCAGGATAGGGTCATCTGAAGCCTTGTATGTTAAGAGTGAAATCGTTCCTTTGGAGTCAGAATTAGACCAAGTAGGGAGATATGGTTTTAAGTCATTCTGCCTATGTAATGGAGTTTAGGTCTTTTATCTGTTTAGGAAAAAAGTTTTGAGGTCTCTCATGTTGAATCAAGTGTATGAACAGGTACATGCTGAAGGGAACATAGTATTCAGTATTAGGCCAGGTGAGGACAGTGTGATAACATTCATGGATATAAAAGAATTATACTTGGTAATCAGCAGGGCCAAGTAGAAGGCCATTTTAATCACCCTGGATACATGGTAATCAAAGAAGAGATCAATGTGGCAATGTACCCGGGTGTTTGACAACCATGTCAGATTTGAAGGGGGTGTCATTTATGTGATATCACCTTGTGAACTCCAGTTTTCCAAAGGATACTATATTACACTTTTTTGCATTTAGTTTAAAGTCATGGACTTGTTACCATTAATGGGCATGTTCTTAGTCCTTTTTGTAAAACCAGGGAATCCTCCATAGAGTTTGTAATAGCAATTAGCTTGCAATCAGTAAGCATAGCCAAAGACACTTGTCTTTACTTTGACATCCAAGAAACATATTCAGAATATAATAGGCCTGAAAATTGAGACCTGGGGTGTCACCAGTGGAACAGGCCTTTTGGAAGATAGTATGTCTCTATGTTAATTTGTTTAATTTCTCCTGTGAGCCAGGTAGCTATGCACTGGGGAATACAGAGGATTGCAATTAGTTTGACTAACTTAATTAGATGTCTAAGTGATGAAAGTTGTCAAAGGACTTAGCAAGAGCAAGATACACTGTGTTTACCATTCTTCTTTCTTCCAAGACTACAGCAACCTTTTCAAAGGAGTCAACCAACTTAGGCAGCCAGGACCGAGCCTTCTCACACCCAAACTGACTTGAGCCAAGGGATTGTGAGCTCTCAATGTCTGAGTTTATGAGATCAGTGATAATATGTAACCAACTACCATCAAAAAGACAACACACCAAAATGAGATCCACCTTGTGTTCTGACTGAAAATATAGAGCTGATAAGTATATTTTTTGGCACTTTAACTGTTCAGTGTTCTGCACTGTCTTTATTTTTGCTTGACTGGATTATTTATATATTTGCTGGCTTAATTTTATTTTCTGATCTGTGCTGAAACTTTTTTTGTCCCTCCCTACCACCCTATTGATGTTGTGTTCTCAAACTTGGTAAAACTGATCTAACAGCTTTTGTGTTATCTGATTGTCTCAAGGCTTGGCTTTTGTCTTGCTGGTCTAAAAATCTTACCTTTTTGTAAATTCCTGCATATCATTGCAAGAGACTCCTTGTGTTCTGACTGAGAGTACTTCTCAATCTGAAAATATAGAGATGATAAGTATATTTTTAGCACTTTAACCATTCAGTGTTCTGCACTGTCTGTTTTTGCTTGACTGAATTATTTATATATTTGCTGGCCAAATTTTATTTTCTGATCTGTGCTGAAACGTTTTTCTCCCACCCTCCCACCCTATTGCTCTTGTGTTCTTAAAGTTGGTGGCTTTTGCAGTTGCCTATCCATACTGTAAATTTGATCTGGGACACTCCTCCCAGTCCCATCACTTTAGCTCAATCTACCTAATACAGATATCATTTGGGAAGGCTCTCTCCCTTTACTCTTTATAAAAAAATGACATTTTATTCAGCTGCTTATATTTCTCTAATTTGTGTTTCTTCCTACTACTATGTTACTTCATCTTGCTTTACTTTTTCTGCTACTTGTTGCCTATTCTTTAAAGTGTTCAACTGCATCTTTTCTGTTGCATTTATTACTGCTTGTTTATAGCCTGTCTAAATTAAGTGTTATTTTTAAGTGTTATTCTAAGCTCTTAGTTTTGGTTTAAGCACTTGGGCTTTAGGCCCACCCCTTAGCAATCCCTGGCCTTTCTCCCTCAGATTCTGACAAATATGGATGGACAATTTCCTATGATTTCTCCTGCCAGTCTGGTTGATATGGGCATCCTGAGAGAGTGTAGCAACTGCCTCATGTACATGGACAACCATCTATTACTACCACCTAGGAACACAATTTGTGAGAGATGCAATTACATTAAGAACCTAGAGTCCAAGCTCTCTCCCCCTCAAGCCAGTATATCTGGCACCAAAAAGGTTGTCAACACAATCACTGCACCTAAAACTCCACCCACACCTACACAACACACAGCTACATATATGGAGATCCTCCACATAAACATACCCAAAAAAGGAGACCTCTGAGGCAAAAACACACGCAATCTCCACAACCCTCCACACCACATACCATGCATAGTCCACACACCTGTGCCTCACAGCCACTAAGGCTTCACCCTAAACCCAACATATTAGTCATAGGAGACTCCATTGTGAGACACAGAGATGTGCCTCTCACTAGGCTGGATAAGGAGAAAATCACTGTTAGTTGACAGTCAGGTGCCAGAATCCACCATATCACATACACACTCAAGTCTCTCAACAACAGGTACTGTTATGACTCTGTCATAATCCATGATGGCATGAATGCCTTGAGAAATACCTCTCTGGACTATATGAAGAGAGACATGATTGAGCTCACTGATTATGTGTCCCAGGCAGGTATGTCCCTAGCCTTAAGCAGCATTCTGCCATCACCCAGAATGATGCCACAATACAAACAGAAAATGATTGACTTTAACAATTGCCTTAGTTTCTGGTGTCATTTCAGGTGGATCCAGTACCTGACAGCCTGGGAAGAATTATTAACAGACCATGATGCTTTGCCAGAGATGGCCTGCATCTGTCTCACCTGTGCTTCAAGCTTCTGGGAAAGGCTCTTGCTTCCCCTATAGTGCCTTTTTTTAGGAAAAGTGATGAGGCTAAAACTACCAACATAAAAATTTCAATAAAACACAAATTAAAGGTCATGCTGCTAAACACTAGGAGTCTAAACATGAAACTGCACTCATTGCAAACATTCTTAACCCTGGAAAATGCTGACATCTGTGCAGTCACAGAAATCTAGTTAAAAGATGTGGAGTGCACCCCACTCTTACCTGGTTACTCATCCTATCATACATTCAAACTGTAGGAAGTAAAGCCAAAGGAGGTGGAGTTTCAATATACATTAAAGACATACACACCTCCAGGCTGTTCAAACAGTATGACACAGGAGACACTCCAGGTGCAGTTAACCATTGACAAGACCCCTATTCAAATCATAGCTAGTTACCAGCCCCCAAATCTGACTCAAGATGCCCAGTCCACCTATTTGGACCTGTTAGAATCTATAAAGATTCAACCCTTTACCCTGATCCTGGGTGACTTTAACTTCCCAAACATAGATTTGAAGAACTACTCATGCCAGAACACAAATGCCCAGAGATTCCTTGATTTTGCCAATGCAAATGCCTTGGAACAGCTAGTCGATACCCCCACAAGAGGTGATATCTTGGACTTGGTATTAACCAACATGAGTAACCACTGCAACATCCTATATAGTATCATCCTCCCTGGTATGATCCAGCCATAAAGTGGT